>NW_026282305.1:0-20830 GCF_023373465.1 Oncorhynchus keta | reverse complement strand
AGTCCCATCTGGTCCGTCAAGTCTACACCAATACAAAGGACTTATGTAAAAGTCAGGATGGAAATAAACTTTTCATAAACCCTTAAAACATTGAAAAGAACTTCAAAAACAACTATATTCTGTTGCGTGGGTTGTATTAGCAACAACAATGATTACACACACACATATAATAATATCACAATGAGTTCTGGTTCCTCCAGAAATGTCCTGTACCTCGGGCCTAAAAAGAGTCCTGCCCGGTAAAGGAGTTCAGTGAACTCAAGTGACTTTTGTCACGCGATGTTTGTCCGTTCATTCCGTGTAGTGTAAACCCAGTATTAAACATACAATCAATATAACAATTACTTTACCACAGAACCTTAAAGCGGATCAACTCTTAATTAAGTCCTCAACTACCACTAACTACACAAATCACAGTATACATCACATCCAAACAAATGAAATACCGTATACAAAAAGGTGGTAGTCAGTCGGTCAGTCAGACAATCCAATCCGCCAATAGATCTCCAGCGGAGAAAGGCCACGAAGAACGGAGAGGTGTAGTCCAGGGACCGAAGAGTGGATCCGATCCTGGGTAAACTCTCTTAGGCTACAAAACACACGTTTAACGGCAACAAAACAAACGGAATAGAGAAGCTTCGGAACTGAGGGTTGAACACATCCTCATGCACGTCTCCATCACAACCCCCTTTCGTGCAGCTGATGCTGGCTATTTAATTGGGAATTAAAGGGAAAGCGCCCTATTGGAAGGAGCTGCACTGAGACGGTTCAGAAAAATTCAGGGCCGTCACACACCCCCTCCCTGGAAAAAGCCGACCATTGCCCTGGAAGGCACATCTTGGTCGGGGAAACCGAGAAAGGTCTCCTCATCACTTTCCTCTACAAAAATATTCATTACTTTTTGGAGCTCACGCTCCTCAGCTGAGGAGTCACAGGCCTTAAGGTGCGAGACTTCTGGGTCTGGGAATCCGAGAAAAGTATCCTCACTATCCTCTTCAAAGATATCCAGGACCTTGCGGCGCTCAATCGCCTCCAATTCCTCAGCCGAGGGGTAACAGGCCTTAAGGCGTGAGACATGGACGATGCGCATATCTTCACCTGTGTCCTCTTTCACCACTCGGTAGTTCAAAGGGCCCATCTGCTCCACAATCCTATATGGTCCTTGCCATTTAGGAGCGAGCTTGGCCGAGAAGAATTGTTCAGCTTTCGAGTAAGGATGAGAGCGAAGCCACACCCGATCACGAAGCTGGAACTGCATGTCTCGTCTGTTCTTATCATAATTTCTCTTCTGCTTGAGTCGAGCCTGGATCATGTTCTTTGAGACAAGAGCTCTCAAGTCATGGAGATGGCCTACCTGGTCATAGCAAGCAGCGTCTGGAGTAAGCTGCTGGGGCTGTAGCACCATATCCAAGGGTCCTCGGAGAGGACGACTTAGGTTCAGCTCTGCAGGTGTGACTCCAGTGGACTCTTGCACAGCAGAATTCAGGGCAAATCGAAACTCGTGAAGGTGCTTGTCCCAGTGTTTGTGCTGGGTCCCTACATAGGAAGCAATCATTGTCTTCAAGGTTCGATTTACTCTCTCAGTGAGATTGGTCTGTGGGTGATAGGCCGTGGTCAACTTCTGCCTCAGGTTCCATCTTTGGCAGGTCTCCTCAAAGAGATCAGAGACAAATTGGGAACCTCGATCAGACAGGATGTAATCAGGCACTCCCCAGCGAGTCAGGATCTCTTTCGTAAGGATGTTAGAGACGGTCCTTGCTGTGGCCTGACGCAGGGAAAAGAGTTCCACCCACTTTGAATAGTAATCAACAAAAACAAGTATGTACACATTCTGATTGGAGCTTCTAGGAAATGGACCCATCAAATCCACTCCTAACATTTCCCAAGGTCGGGTAACCACCGTTTGCTGCAACTTGCCAGCAGGCTTTCTACCTTCTGGTTTGTACATTTGACAAACCTGACAATTTCGGATGTGTGACTTCACATCCATGCTCAGATGTGGCCAGTAGAGTAACGCTTGCAACCGCTTGTAGGTTTTGAACCTGCCCAAATGACCAGCTAATGGGTCTTCATGGAAATGTTGAAGCAGTTGTAGGCGTAGAGTGTCCGGTATGTACATTTGGTAGAGTGTTCTGTGAGGTAGTTGTACGACTCGGTAGACTTTATCTTCAATGATGGTCAGCTTTGTGGTAGGATTGACCATCTTTTCTCCATCTTCCAGGATAGTCTGGTACAAAGCCTGTACTTCTGGATCATCCTGTTGAGCTTTCCATATTGCCTCATCAGAGATGGGAAAGTCTGTTTTGGGCGAGTCTCGACTGCTTGACAGGACAGTAGCACATGTAAGATCAGGGCCACCGTTATCACAAGTAGGAGCTCTGGACAAGGCATCTGGAACAGTGTTGTATTTTCCTTTCCTGTATTCCACTGCAAATGTGAACTCTTGCAACCGTAGAGCCCATCTTATGAGTCTGGTGCTTGGTTTGTTGGTCTTGAACACCCACACAAGGGAGGAATGGTCAGTGACCACAGTGAAGTGTCTTCCTCCAAGTAGTACCTCCACTTTTCCAAAGCCCAGACCACTGCAAGGCACTCTTGCTCTGTTGTGGAGTAGTTCCGTTCTGCTCCATTCAATGTCCGACTGGCGAACGCTAGCACTTCTTCAGTGCCAAGTCCAGTCTGTTGGACTAGGACAGCACCAAGTCCAACATCACTTGCATCAGTGTAAACAACAAAAGGGCAATCAAAGTTGGGATGACCTAAAATGGGAGGTGTGACGAGATGTCGTTTCAGGGTTTCAAAGGAAGTCTGGCACTCTGCCGTCCATTGGAATTTCGCTCCTTTTCGCTTCATCGCGTTGAGGGGTTCTGCCACCTGGGAGAAGTTCGACACAAACCGATGGTACCATCCAGCCATACCAAGGAACCGTTGAAGGGCCTTGAGTGTGGTTGGCACAGGGAAGTCTTGTACAGCCTTTGTCTTTTCAGGATCCACATGAATGCCGTCGAAAGACACAATATGGCCAAGGAACTTCAGGGAGGTTTGGCAGAAGTTGCTCTTCTTCATATTTAAGGTCAGACCAGCTTCTCTTAGCTTGTCCAACACTGCTTGAAGATCTTGAAAGTGTCTTTCTCTGTTCTGAGAGTAGATAATTATATCGTCCAGGTAGACGAAACAGATCTTCCCTTTGAGCTCACCTAACGCAATCTCCATGAGTCTTTGGAAAGTGGCAGGGGCATTCTTTAATCCAAAGGGCATCACCTTAAAGGAAAACAAGCCCTCGGCACAGACAAACGCAGTCTTGTCCTTGCTTTCCTGGTCCATCTCAACCTGCCAATAACCACTATTGAGGTCAAGGGTAGTGAACACAACAGCGCCAGACAATGACTCCAGGATCTCATGGATGGTGGGAAGAGGATAGGCATCAGTCTGGGAAACATTGTTGGTCTTCCTATAGTCCACACAAAATCTAAGACCACCAGTCTTTTTTGGGATGAGGACAACAGGAGCAGCCCAGGGAGAGGAGGAACGTTCTATTATATCTTGTGTTAACATATCATTTATGAGTCCCTTTTGGATGATTAGCTTCGCTGGGGACAAACGATATGGCTTTTGCTTGATCGGCATTTCCTGTGTAAGGAATATTTTGTGCTTCAGGAGCCTGGTGCGTCCCAGCTTTGAAGTACATACATCAGCATTATTCTGCAGCTGTTCCAACAGCCTTAACTCCTCTGGCTGTTCCAGCTGAGCTCTTCTCACAGCCTGTAAAAGGAGATCGTCAGAAGGATTATCGAGGGTTAGTGGTACCGGAGCAATGGCAGAGAAGACTGCCACATTTGAACCCCAATCATGTAACTTCATAGCTTCTGATTGGAAGAAATGCTTCTCGCTCGGATTGTATGGAAACCAGTAGCAATTGTGTGCGATATCAATCTGGACACCACTGAAGTACATGAAATCAATTCCCAACACGACAGGAAAAGCAAGGTTCCTGGTTTGTAGGATAACAGAAGGAATCATATAGGAGCGGTTACACAGGCGGAACTCTACCTCACTCCATCCAAGTGGTCGTCTAGCCTCACCATCAGCCAGATAGAGTGGACCTTCTGTCCACGGCTTCAAGTTGTATTGTGGACCGTTAACCTCCTTCCACAGTTTCTCATTGAGCAGTGTGTAGGATGACCCGGTATCCAAGATGGCTCTTCCTGTCCATGGGCCTATGGACAGGGGTAACACCAGTTGGTGCGGTATTAACTGAAAGGAAGGGGATGTCGATGGGGGCGTAGGCAGTGACTCTTGGGGTTTCAGCTCTGGTTAAAGCACCCAGAGAAGGATGGTCATTGCTGCGAAGAGAGTTAGGTGTGTTGGCCTGTTGTGATTTGTGGTTTCTGGAAGGGTTTACTTGATACGGTCTTGGACATGTAGCTGAAGAATGTCCCTTTTGGCTACATCTCCAACAAAACATGAGAGGGGTCTTGGCTGGAGACTCTGGCTGTTGTTGATGGTCTGTCTTGGGTAACTGTTTGGGTGTCTGTTTCTTTCTCTGGTCATATTGCTGTTGGCATTCTCTGTCCTTCTCAAACTGCTGTCCCAAGCGAACCAGTCCATCGACAGTGGTGACTCGTTCTCGGAGTTGACTGGCTAGTAGTGGGTTGATGTTCTTCAAGATCAATTTAATGACCTCTTCCTCCTCAATGCCAGGTTTCCACCTTCTGCACAGGGAGTGGTAACCGTATGCAAAGTCACGGATACTCTCTTTCTCTCCTTGTACTCGATTTCTGACTCTGTCTGCCAATTCATCTGTGTAGTCCTCAGATAGAAATGCAGAGGAAAACTTGGCCTCAAAGTCAGCCCAGGAGGTAGTGGTGAGACGTGCCACATCCCACCAGTCTCGAGCTGTTCCATGCAACACATTCCTCAATGTGGCAAGGAGTTCTTCGTCAGCCAGGGGATTGAGGGCAAGAAAGTCACGACATCTTTCTAGATACATTAGCGGATCAGGACTGTCATCTTTTTTCCCAAAGGTGGGAAATTGCAATTTAATGGGCATCGCCCCCACATGACGTCTACTCAAATCACCATGAACAAACGAGCTAGGAGGGATTGAGGAAGTAGAGGGGAGGGCGTTATCGGACAATGAAAATGAACACCAGGATGCATGGTGGATTGCATCCTGCAAGGGGTGGCTGCAGCATGGCCTGGTCTTGGCTGTTCAGAGGTGCCAGCTTGGCCCTCAGTGGTCTGAACTGAAGTGGACACCAGGAAACTCTGTGTAAGGAGTTGTGCCTAATGGAGGCCATGTCCACAGACACGTCATCCAACATTTTAACACAATTAGAGAGCTCTGTCTGCAAGTGGTCTACAGTGTTAACCATGGGAGAAAAACAGAATTAACGTCCTTGAGGACCTCAGTGTGGTGATGTTGCAGGCGCCATTGGAGAGTGGCAGTGAGTTGGTTTCGTTGGTAGTCAAACTGCCTGTCCATGGCACCAGTCATTTCCCGTCTTCCACTCTCACTGAGCTCTGTCAGCGTGTGGGTTAGAGTGCTCAGTGAGTTTCTGAATTCCATGGCACTCTGTTGTTGCTCTTCCCTCAGACATTTGAATTTATGGTGGATAAGAGTTTGGAGATGTTGTTGAGTCCGACGAATATCAAGGATGTCACCTTGAAGTTGTAAGACTACAACCTCTGGAGATAAACCAGACAATGGAGGAAGGTTGGGTGTCAGAGGGAGGACTAGCTCAGTACTTCCACACAGATCCATGTCAATAAGTGAGTAACTGGTTAGACCTCCTGTGGCCTGTGGCTCAGGCCGAGCATTCAGATTCCCAGGGCTCTGGCCCAAATCAACTCCATTATCTCCATTCACATTATGATTTGTATTGTCAGCTTGATGGTCAGAATGGCCGTAACGGTTTTGACTTGAGGTTATTATTTATAGGGGTGCCAGGTAGGTTGTGCCTACCAGAGAAAACATTGGTTTCTCCTTTTAGTTTGGGTGGGAATGAGTCCCATCTGGTCCGTCAAGTCTACACCAATACAAAGGACGTATGTAAAAGTCAGGATGGAAATAAACTTTTCATAAACCCTTAAAACATTGAAAAGAACTTCAAAAACAACTATATTCTGTTGCGTGGGTTGTATTAGCAACAACAATGATTACACACACACATATAATAATATCACAATGAGTTCTGGTTCCTCCAGAAATGTCCTGTACCTCGGGCCTAAAAAGAGTCCTGCCCGGTAAAGGAGTTCAGTGAACTCAAGTGACTTTTGTCACGCGATGTTTGTCCGTTCATTCCGTGTAGCGTAAACCCAGTATTAAACATACAATCAATATAACAATTACTTTACCACAGAACCTTAAAGCGGATCAACTCTTAATTAAGTCCTCAACTACCACTAACTACACAAATCACAGTATACATCACATCCAAACAAATGAAATACCGTATACAAAAAGGTGGTAGTCAGTCGGTCAGTCAGACAATCCAATCCGCCAATAGATCTCCAGCGGAGAAAGGCCACGAAGAACGGAGAGGTGTAGTCCAGGGACGCGAAGAGTGGATCCGATCCTGGGTAAACTCTCTTAGGCTACAAAACACACGTTTAACGGCAACAAAACAAACGGAATAGAGAAGCTTCGGAACTGAGGGTTGAACACATCCTCATGCACGTCTCCATCACAACCCCACTTTCGTGCAGCTGATGCTGGCTATTTAATTGGGAATTAAAGGGAAAGCGCCCTATTGGAAGGAGCTGCACTGAGACGGTTCAGAAAAATTCAGGGCCGTCACACACCCCTCCCTGGAAAAAGCCGACCATTGCCCTGGAAGGCACATCTTGGTCGGGGAAACCGAGAAAGGTCTCCTCATCACTTTCCTCTACAAAAATATTCATTACTTTTTGGAGCTCACGCTCCTCAGCTGAGGAGTCACAGGCCTTAAGGTGCGAGACTTCTGGGTCTGGGAATCCGAGAAAAGTATCCTCACTATCCTCTTCAAAGATATCCAGGACCTTGCGGCGCTCAATCGCCTCCATTCCTCAGCCGAGGGGTAACAGGCCTTAAGGCGTGAGACATGGACGATGCGCATATCTTCACCTGTGTCCTCTTTCACCACTCGGTAGTTCAAAGGGCCCATCTGCTCCACAATCCTATATGGTCCTTGCCATTTAGGAGCGAGCTTGGCCGAGAAGAATTGTTCAGCTTTCGAGTAAGGATGAGAGCGAAGCCACACCCGATCACGAAGCTGGAACTGCATGTCTCGTCTGTTCTTATCATAATTTCTCTTCTGCTTGAGTCGAGCCTGGATCATGTTCTTTGAGACAAGAGCTCTCAAGTCATGGAGATGGCCTACCTGGTCATAGCAAGCAGCGTCTGGAGTAAGCTGCTGGGGCTGTAGCACCATATCCAAGGGTCCTCGGAGAGGACGACTTAGGTTCAGCTCTGCAGGTGTGACTCCAGTGGACTCTTGCACAGCAGAATTCAGGGCAAATCGAAACTCGTGAAGGTGCTTGTCCCAGTGTTTGTGCTGGGTCCCTACATAGGAAGCAATCATTGTCTTCAAGGTTCGATTTACTCTCTCAGTGAGATTGGTCTGTGGGTGATAGGCCGTGGTCAACTTCTGCCTCAGGTTCCATCTTTGGCAGGTCTCCTCAAAGAGATCAGAGACAAATTGGGAACCTCGATCAGACAGGATGTAATCAGGCACTCCCCAGCGAGTCAGGATCTCTTTCGTAAGGATGTTAGAGACGGTCCTTGCTGTGGCCTGACGCAGGGAAAAGAGTTCCACCCACTTTGAATAGTAATCAACAAAAACAAGTATGTACACATTCTGATTGGAGCTTCTAGGAAATGGACCCATCAAATCCACTCCTAACATTTCCCAAGGTCGGGTAACCACCGTTTGCTGCAACTTGCCAGCAGGCTTTCTACCTTCTGGTTTGTACATTTGACAAACCTGACAATTTCGGATGTGTGACTTCACATCCATGCTCAGATGTGGCCAGTAGAGTAACGCTTGCAACCGCTTGTAGGTTTTGAACCTGCCCAAATGACCAGCTAATGGGTCTTCATGGAAATGTTGAAGCAGTTGTAGGCGTAGAGTGTCCGGTATGTACATTTGGTAGAGTGTTCTGTGAGGTAGTTGTACGACTCGGTAGACTTTATCTTCAATGATGGTCAGCTTTGTGGTAGGATTGACCATCTTTTCTCCATCTTCCAGGATAGTCTGGTACAAAGCCTGTACTTCTGGATCATCCTGTTGAGCTTTCCATATTGCCTCATCAGAGATGGGAAAGTCTGTTTTGGGCGAGTCTCGACTGCTTGACAGGACAGTAGCACATGTAAGATCAGGGCCACCGTTATCACAAGTAGGAGCTCTGGACAAGGCATCTGGAACAGTGTTGTATTTTCCTTTCCTGTATTCCACTGCAAATGTGAACTCTTGCAACCGTAGAGCCCATCTTATGAGTCTGGTGCTTGGTTTGTTGGTCTTGAACACCCACACAAGGGAGGAATGGTCAGTGACCACAGTGAAGTGTCTTCCCTCCAAGTAGTACCTCCACTTTTCCAAAGCCCAGACCACTGCAAGGCACTCTTGCTCTGTTGTGGAGTAGTTCCGTTCTGCTCCATTCAATGTCCGACTGGCGAACGCTAGCACTTCTTCAGTGCCAAGTCCAGTCTGTTGGACTAGGACAGCACCAAGTCCAACATCACTTGCATCAGTGTAAACAACAAAAGGGCAATCAAAGTTGGGATGACCTAAAATGGGAGGTGTGACGAGATGTCGTTTCAGGGTTTCAAAGGAAGTCTGGCACTCTGCCGTCCATTGGAATTTCGCTCCTTTTCGCTTCATCGCGTTGAGGGGTTCTGCCACCTGGGAGAAGTTCGACACAAACCGATGGTACCATCCAGCCATACCAAGGAACCGTTGAAGGGCCTTGAGTGTGGTTGGCACAGGGAAGTCTTGTACAGCCTTTGTCTTTTCAGGATCCACATGAATGCCGTCGAAAGACACAATATGGCCAAGGAACTTCAGGGAGGTTTGGCAGAAGTTGCTCTTCTTCATATTTAAGGTCAGACCAGCTTCTCTTAGCTTGTCCAACACTGCTTGAAGATCTTGAAAGTGTCTTTCTCTGTTCTGAGAGTAGATAATTATATCGTCCAGGTAGACGAAACAGATCTTCCCTTTGAGCTCACCTAACGCAATCTCCATGAGTCTTTGGAAAGTGGCAGGGGCATTCTTTAATCCAAAGGGCATCACCTTAAAGGAAAACAAGCCCTCGGCACAGACAAACGCAGTCTTGTCCTTGCTTTCCTGGTCCATCTCAACCTGCCAATAACCACTATTGAGGTCAAGGGTAGTGAACACAACAGCGCCAGACAATGACTCCAGGATCTCATGGATGGTGGGAAGAGGATAGGCATCAGTCTGGGAAACATTGTTGGTCTTCCTATAGTCCACACAAAATCTAAGACCACCAGTCTTTTTTGGGATGAGGACAACAGGAGCAGCCCAGGGAGAGGAGGAACGTTCTATTATATCTTGTGTTAACATATCATTAATGAGTCCCTTTTGGATGATTAGCTTCGCTGGGGACAAACGATATGGCTTTTGCTTGATCGGCATTTCCTGTGTAAGGAATATTTTGTGCTTCAGGAGCCTGGTGCGTCCCAGCTTTGAAGTACATACATCAGCATTATTCTGCAGCTGTTCCAACAGCCTTAACTCCTCTGGCTGTTCCAGCTGAGCTCTTCTCACAGCCTGTAAAAGGAGATCGTCAGAAGGATTATCGAGGGTTAGTGGTACCGGAGCAATGGCAGAGAAGACTGCCACATTTGAACCCCAATCATGTAACTTCATAGCTTCTGATTGGAAGAAATGCTTCTCGCTCGGATTGTATGGAAACCAGTAGCAATTGTGTGCGATATCAATCTGGACACCACTGAAGTACATGAAATCAATTCCCAACACGACAGGAAAAGCAAGGTTCCTGGTTTGTAGGATAACAGAAGGAATCATATAGGAGCGGTTACACAGGCGGAACTCTACCTCACTCCATCCAAGTGGTCGTCTAGCCTCACCATCAGCCAGATAGAGTGGACCTTCTGTCCACGGCTTCAAGTTGTATTGTGGACCGTTAACCTCCTTCCACAGTTTCTCATTGAGCAGTGTGTAGGATGACCCGGTATCCAAGATGGCTCTTCCTGTCCATGGGCCTATGGACAGGGGTAACACCAGTTGGTGCGGTATTAACTGAAAGGAAGGGGATGTCGATGGGGGCGTAGGCAGTGACTCTTGGGGTTTCAGCTCTGGTTAAAGCACCCAGAGAAGGATGGTCATTGCTGCGAAGAGAGTTAGGTGTGTTGGCCTGTTGTGATTTGTGGTTTCTGGAAGGGTTTACTTGATACGGTCTTGGACATGTAGCTGAAGAATGTCCCTTTTGGCTACATCTCCAACAAAACATGAGAGGGGTCTTGGCTGGAGACTCTGGCTGTTGTTGATGGTCTGTCTTGGGTAACTGTTTGGGTGTCTGTTTCTTTCTCTGGTCATATTGCTGTTGGCATTCTCTGTCCTTCTCAAACTGCTGTCCCAAGCGAACCAGTCCATCGACAGTGGTGACTCGTTCTCGGAGTTGACTGGCTAGTAGTGGGTTGATGTTCTTCAAGATCAATTTAATGACCTCTTCCTCCTCAATGCCAGGTTTCCACCTTCTGCACAGGGAGTGGTAACCGTATGCAAAGTCACGGATACTCTCTTTCTCTCCTTGTACTCGATTTCTGACTCTGTCTGCCAATTCATCTGTGTAGTCCTCAGATAGAAATGCAGAGGAAAACTTGGCCTCAAAGTCAGCCCAGGAGGTAGTGGTGAGACGTGCCACATCCCACCAGTCTCGAGCTGTTCCATGCAACACATTCCTCAATGTGGCAAGGAGTTCTTCGTCAGCCAGGGGATTGAGGGCAAGAAAGTCACGACATCTTTCTAGATACATTAGCGGATCAGGACTGTCATCTTTTTTCCCAAAGGTGGGAAATTGCAATTTAATGGGCATCGCCCCCACATGACGTCTACTCAAATCACCATGAACAAACGAGCTAGGAGGGATTGAGGAAGTAGAGGGGGAGGGCGTTATCGGACAATGAAAATGAACACCAGGATGCATGGTGGATTGCATCCTGCAAGGGGTGGCTGCAGCATGGCCTGGTCTTGGCTGTTCAGAGGTGCCAGCTTGGCCCTCAGTGGTCTGAACTGAAGTGGACACCAGGGAAACTCTGTGTAAGGAGTTGTGCCTAATGGAGGCCATGTCCACAGACACGTCATCCAACATTTTAACACAATTAGAGAGCTCTGTCTGCAAGTGGTCTACAGTGTTAACCATGGGAGAAAAAACAGAATTAACGTCCTTGAGGACCTCAGTGTGGTGATGTTGCAGGCGCCATTGGAGAGTGGCAGTGAGTTGGTTTCGTTGGTAGTCAAACTGCCTGTCCATGGCACCAGTCATTTCCCGTCTTCCACTCTCACTGAGCTCTGTCAGCGTGTGGGTTAGAGTGCTCAGTGAGTTTCTGAATTCCATGGCACTCTGTTGTTGCTCTTCCCTCAGACATTTGAATTTATGGTGGATAAGAGTTTGGAGATGTTGTTGAGTCCGACGAATATCAAGGATGTCACCTTGAAGTTGTAAGACTACAACCTCTGGAGATAAACCAGACAATGGAGGAAGGTTGGGTGTCAGAGGGAGGACTAGCTCAGTACTTCCACACAGATCCATGTCAATAAGTGAGTAACTGGTTAGACCTCCTGTGGCCTGTGGCTCAGGCCGAGCATTCAGATTCCCAGGGCTCTGGCCCAAATCAACTCCATTATCTCCATTCACATTATGATTTGTATTGTCAGCTTGATGGTCAGAATGGCCCTGTGTATTCCCATTGACAGGTATGACATGGATGAGCACATTATCTTGGGGTGAATCCATTGTTTTAATTCCACACAAAATATTTGCTTTGGTTAGTTCTCAATGTTGAGCTGTCCCATCTGGGGTGCCATTTTTTATGTAACGGTTTTGACTTGAGGTTATTATTTATAGGGGTGCCAGGTAGGTTGTGCCTACCAGAGAAAACATTGGTTTCTCCTTTTAGTTTGGGTGGGAATGAGTCCCATCTGGTCCGTCAAGTCTACACCAATACAAAGGACTTATGTAAAAGTCAGGATGGAAATAAACTTTTCATAAACCCTTAAAACATTGAAAAGAACTTCAAAAACAACTATATTCTGTTGCGTGGGTTGTATTAGCAACAACAATGATTACACACACACATATAATAATATCACAATGAGTTCTGGTTCCTCCAGAAATGTCCTGTACCTCGGGCCTAAAAAGAGTCCTGCCCGGTAAAGGAGTTCAGTGAACTCAAGTGACTTTTGTCACGCGATGTTTGTCCGTTCATTCCGTGTAGCGTAAACCCAGTATTAAACATACAATCAATATAACAATTACTTTACCACAGAACCTTAAAGCGGATCAACTCTTAATTAAGTCCTCAACTACCACTAACTACACAAATCACAGTATACATCACATCCAAACAAATGAAATACCGTATACAAAAAGGTGGTAGTCAGTCGGTCAGTCAGACAATCCAATCCGCCAATAGATCTCCAGCGGAGAAAGGCCACGAAGAACGGAGAGGTGTAGTCCAGGGACGCGAAGAGTGGATCCGATCCTGGGTAAACTCTCTTAGGCTACAAAACACACGTTTAACGGCAACAAAACAAACGGAATAGAGAAGCTTCGGAACTGAGGGTTGAACACATCCTCATGCACGTCTCCATCACAACCCCCTTTCGTGCAGCTGATGCTGGCTATTTAATTGGGAATTAAAGGGAAAGCGCCCTATTGGAAGGAGCTGCACTGAGACGGTTCAGAAAAATTCAGGGCCGTCACGACACTTTGAGGCAGCCAATTTAGCATACATTTAAACTCAGTTTTTCACAATTCCTTACATTTAATCCTAGTAAAACTTCCCTGTCTCAGGTCAGGTAGGATCACCACTTTATTTTAAGAATGTGAAATGTCAGAATAATAGTAGAGAGAATTATTTATTCAGCTTTTATTTATTTTATCACATTCCCAGTGGGTCAGAAGTTTACATACACTCAATTAGTATTTGGTAGCATTGCCTTTAAATTGCTTAACTTGGGTCAAACTTCCCACAATAAGTTGGGTGAATTCTGGCCCACTCCTCCTGACAGAGCTGGTGTAAACGAGTCAGGTTTGTAGGCCTCCTTGCTCGCACAAGCTTTTTCAGTTCTGCCCACAAATTTTCTCTAGGATTGACGTCAGGGCTTTATGATGGCCACTCCAATACCTTGACTTTGTTGTCCTTAAGCCATTTTGCCACAACTTCGGAAGTATGCTTGGGGTCAATGTCCATTTGGAAGACCCATTTGCAAACAAGCTTTAACTTCCTGACTGATGTCTTGATGTTGCTTCAATATATTCACATCATTTTCCTACCTCATGATGCCATTTATTTTGTGAAGGGCACTATAGTTATAGCTATAGTTTATTATCAACTTTGTGGCAACAGTTTGGGGAAGGTCAGGGCTCTATGGTTCATTATGACAATGCCCTGTGCACAAAGCGAGGTCCATACAGAAATGGTTTGTCGAGATCAGTGTGGAAGAACATGACTGGCCTGCCAAGAGCCCTGACCTCAACCCCAACAAACACCTTTGGTATGAATTGGTAAATGAAAGAGTTGAGAGAGTTGAGTTGAATTTGCTACATAAGGTTTATTTGATTGAATAGAAGTTTCGGAATGCTTAAGTTGTTACGTGACATCCCAGCAACTTTGAGAAAAACACTTTATATCGGAGTTGGCTATGCATATTCATGTCATGTGGCTCGTAGCATAGCATCTCTCTACATTGAATAGTGGTCGTTGATGTCAACAACCCTCATCAAATATTGAAAAAAGACAGCCCGTTGTGCCGCTTTGTGGACAATGACTTTCATTGTTTGGGCGGAGAGACGTGTATCTTGTCAGTATATCCATAATCTTTTCTATAGCTAACAACCTGGGGGCGCGTTCAGCAGTACGCAATGTTTTGGAACGTTCAGATATAAATATGCTATATAGAACAAATATGCCTCTCTGACATGTTGAATAAGAAATAACATTGGCTCTATTCATGGAATTTCCATCTGCAACGTTTTAGAACAATTTTCAACTGAACGTGGTCCTGGTAACATTACCAGTAGCCTATATGAAAACATTTGGTGACACAGAAAGAAAGGAAAAGGGATAGCAAACTATTTATTGACGACATTCCTCTTGCCACTACGCTATATCTGACTGGGTAAATAACTTTATTTTCAGTTCATGTGGACCCAGCGACTCAGACGTAAGCACTTGGACCAGGACTCGAGCACTGGGACTCAGACTACAGCCATATAGATGTGTAACTCAACCATTGGTGAATCGGACTTGGATTTGGACCCTAGCACAGGGGACTTGGACTCGAGGTTTAGTGACTCAACTACATCACTGGGCGAACAGTCAATAGGTCCCATTCAAAGTTATTAGCTCCGTTCTACTTTTGGACATCAATAGGTGCATTCAAGCTGCACCTTAGCCCAAGGCTTGGAGCCTCCTTAGCCCTGTGCTAAGAGAGATTTTAGTGCCAAAATAGGTAGTGTGAAACAGGGTCAAGAACAACTCCTATAATGCTCATTGTCCAATCACAAAAGCTGCACTGACACTTAATTTACAGTGCACTTAAACCGTTTTCACTTTGTCATTATGGAGTATTCTGTGTAGATTGCTAAGGATTATTATAATTGTTTAATCAATTTTCTAATAAGGTTGTAAAGTAACAAAATCTGGAAAAGTCAAAGGGTCTGAATACTTTCTGAATGCACTATATGCTTGTGATGCCTGTAATGCGTTCTGCACATCATTTTGATAAGTACAAAAAACGAAATCCTTTAATCCATGCAAAAATATTGGCTGCTATGCCTAACAATTATTTTGCTATGCAGGCTGGCTAGCGTCTTCTCAATTAGCCAAGTAAAGCTACAAACTCTACAGCTGGAAGGGCAGCAAACGCAAAATGTTGTCATAGCTTTTCTATTGACATTTAATTGTATATATCCATGATAATAATATTGTTGCATGATTTTGACTGGATCAGAAAAGTTGATGTCTCGTGCACAACATTCTCTGTTCAGGGACGAAATTGAATTTCAAAAGTGAAACTTTGTTTCTTTTGTCACTGAGTCGAGCAGTGAATTTCAAACACAGATTCAACCACAAATATCACAGAGGATTTCCAATGCCTCGCAAAGAAGGGCAAAATGTTACATTGATTTAATACATTTTGAATTCAGGCTGTAACAAAATGTGGAATAAGTCAAGGGGTATGAATACTTTCTGAAGGCACTGTATAGTGTGATACATGGTCTCCTCAAGCAACTGTATTGTTTTGACAGGGTTGTAGGAAGGTCATTCTCTCAACCAACATCGCTGAGACGTCGATCACCATCTCAGGGATCAAATACATAATTGATACAGGCATGGTGAAAGCAAAACACTTCAACCCAGGTGAGATTCCTCACTGACTGTACACAATGCCTTTTAAACTCTGTTTCTCTTCTTGCGAGTCACTCAGGTCTGTGGCCTAGTGTGAATAAATAAAGGAATGAACTCAAATTATGAAATGAAATTTTATATTTTCGAAATAAATATGATAAAACAAAAATAGGCTTTAAAGATCATTGAAGATTAACATATATAATAAAGTCTACAGACTTATTTTCATTGTGTTCCTCATTATTTATTATTTGTAATGTGTTTCTGTCTGCCCCCAGAGAGTGGTCTGGAGGTGTTGGCAGTACAGTGGGTATCTAAAGCCCAGGCGTGGCAGAGGGCGGGCAGGGCTGGCAGAGAGGACTCAGGGTCTGTCTACCGCTCTACACCGAGGATGAGTTTGACAACCTCATCCCCATGACCGTGCCTGAGATAGAGGTGGGTAGGACCATGATGGCTTAGATTAGGAGCCGAAGCAAATCTAGTTGCTGTCACTGTTCACCTGTTAAAAGAGAACAGGGTAATTTTCAGTAGGCATGAAATGGTGAGATACCTTAACATGTCCAATAAGAAACGCTCGTTTTCATTCGCCACTGTAAAAGTTTTTGCTACGGTGTGCCCTAATGAACACGACCCAGTTCTTGCTGCAGCATAAGTTGATGCATCTCTAGGTCATTATGAGTGAGCGTTCTGCTCCTCTGTTTTCTCCTCTGCAGGTGTAACTGTTCCTGTCCCGTGTTCTCCCCTGTAGGTGTAACCTGGCCAGTGTCATGCTGCAGCTTCTGGCTCTGGGGATTCCTGACGTGATGAACTTTGACTTCATGACTAAGCCTTCTCCTGGTAAGCAGTCTGTCATCCAGTCCCAGGTCTGCTGTGTGTTCACTGAGATGCTAACGTCTTCAGAAGTGTTATTATGTCAATCCACTGATATGTAGACTCAGATAGGAGTTAGTTGTACTACTGTAATTACGTTTACATTTTAGTCATTTAGCACACTCTCTTATCCAGAGCAACTTACATTTAGTTATTGCATTCATGTTGTCAACGTGTTTGGTCAGAGTTGGTTGTAATCACGTAATGTTAATATGACTGTTCAGAGGCGGTGCGTACGGCGGTGGAGCAGCTGGATCTACTAGGGCTGTACAGAAGAAAGATGAGCAGGTCACCCTCACTCCTCTGGCAAGAAGATTTGCCAGCTTCCCCTGGAGCCACACTATGCCAAGGTAAGACACAGACACACAGGAAAGGGGCTTTTTATTGGAGGTTGTTTGTATTGATCCCCATGACCAACAATAAATACTGTATTAACACATTATACCTCGCTATATCTCTCTATTGTGTGTCTACATCTACAGACCATCCTGCTGTCGCCAGACTTCCAGTGTTCTGAGGAGGTGCTGACCAACGTTTCTCTGCTGTCGGTGGACACGGTGCTCTACAACCCCCTGTACGCCGAGAGGAGTGTCTTGCCACATGCAAGAAGTTCACCACCAGCGAGGGAGATCTACATCTACAGAACCTTCAAGAAAGTGAACGCCAACAAGGTCAGTGGATAACGCGAGGAAGAAGAAGCCTGTAGGGGAGACTATACAAAATGCACTTCAGCTATGATCAGCTGTATACAGTACCTCTGGACATACAGTGCATTCGGAAAGTATTCAGACCCCTTGACTTTTTCCACATTTTGTTACATTACAGCCTTATTCTGATATTGATTAAAATGTTGTTGTTTTTACTCATCAATCTACACACAATACCCCATAGTGACGAAGAAAAAATGAGTTTAGACATTTTTGCAAATGTATAAAATTAAATAAACTATCACATTTACATAAGTATTCAGACCCGTTACTCAGTACTTTGTTGAAGCACCTTTGGCAGCGATTATAGCCTCGAGTCTTCTTGGGTATGACGGTACAAGCTTGGCACACCTGTATTTGAGGAGTTTCTCCCATTCTTCTCTGCAGATTCACTCAAGCTCTGTCAGGTTGGATGGGGAGTGTCGCTGCACAGCTATTTTTAGGTCTCTCCAGAGCTGTTCATCAGGTTTAAGTCCGGGCTGTGGCTGGGCCACTCAAGGACATTCCGAGACTTGTCCCAAAGCCACTACTACATTGTCTTGGCTGTGTGCTTAGAGTCATTGTCCTGTTGGAAGGTGAACCTTCGGCCCAGTCCGAGGTCCTAAGCTCTCTGAAGCAGGTTTTCATCAAGGATCTCTCTATACTCCATTCATCTTTGCCTCGATCCCGACTAGTCTCCCAGTTCCTGCAACTGAAAAACATTCCCACAGCATGATGCTACCACCACCATGCTTCACCGTAGGGATTGTGCCAGGTTTCCTCCAGACATGACACTTGGCATTGAGGCCAAATAGTTAAGTCTTGGTTTCATCAGACCAGAGAATCTTGTTTCTCATGGTCTGGGAGTCTTTGGTGCCTTTTAGCAAACTCCAAGCTGGCTGTCATGTGCCTTTTACTGAGGAGTTTGCTTCCGTCTGGCCACTCTACCATAAAGGCCTTATTGGTGGAATGCTACAGAGATGGTTGTCCTTCTGGAAGGTTCTGGAAGGTTCGAGAGCTTCTGGTCAGCGGGGTGGTGGCACCGGGATCCTCATCTCTCCCAAGTGGTCTTTCTCTCTTTCTCCCTTACCCATCTGTCTATCGCCTCCTTTGAATGCCATGCTGTCACAGTTACCAGCCCTTTCAAGCTTAACATCCTTATCATTTATCGCCCTCCAGGTTCCTCGTCCTCTCTGCCTCCTTCTTTCCTCCTCTCCTCTTTTGACCTCACCCTCTCACCTTCCCCCTACTCACAAGGCAGGCAATACGCTTGACCTCATCTTTACTAGATGCTGTTCTTCCACTAACCTCATTGCAACTCCTCAAGTCTCCGACCACTACCTTGTATCCTTTTCCCTCTCGCTCTCATCCAACACTTCCACACTGCCCCTACGGATGGTATCGCGCCCGTCCCAACCTTCGCTCTCTCTCCCCCCGCTTCTCTCTCCTCTTCCATCCTATCATCTCTTCCCTCTGCTCAAACTTTCTCCAACCTATCTCCTGATTCTGTCTCCTCAACCCTCCCTCTCCTCCCCTTACTGCATCCTTTGACTCTCTATGTCCCCTATCCTCCAGGCCGGCTCGGTCCTCCCCTCCCGCTCCGTGGCTCGACGACTCATTGCGAGCTCACAGAACAGGGCTCCGGGCAGCCGAGCGGAAATGGAGAAAACTCGCCTCCCTGCGGACCTGGCATCCTTTCACTCCCTCCTCTCTACATTTTCCTCCTCTGTCTCTGCTGCTAAAGCCACTTTCTACCATTCTAAATTCCAAGCATCTGCCTCTAACCCTAGGAAGCTCTTTGCCACCTTCTCCTCCCTCCTGAATCCTCCCCCCTCCTCCCTCTCTGCAGATGACTTCGTCAACCATTTTGAAAAGAAGGTCGACGACATCCGATCCTCGTTTGCTAAGTCAAAGCGACACCGCTAGTTCTGCTCACACTGCCCCTACCCTATGCTCTGACCTCTTTCTCCCCTCTCTCTCCAGATGAAATCTCGCGTCTTGGCGGCCGGCCGCCCAACAACCTGCCCGCTTGACCCTATCCCCTCCTCTCTTCTCCAGACCATTTCGGAGACCTTCTCCCTTACCTCACTCGCTCATCAACTCATCCCTGACCGCTGGCCCCCTCCCCGTCTTCAAGCGAGAGTTGCACCTTCTGAAAAAACCTACACTCGATCCCTCCGATGTCAACAACTACAGACCAGTATCCCTTCTCTCTTTTCTCTCCAAAACTCTTGCGTGCCGTCCTTGGCCAGCTCTACCGCTATCTCTCTCAGAATGAGCCTTCTTGATCCAAATCAGTCAGGTTCAAGACTAGTCATTCAACTGGGACTGCTCTTCTCTGTATCACGGAGGCGCTCCCGCACTGCTAAAGCTAACTCTCTCTCCTCAGCTCTCATCCTTCTAGACCTATCGGCTGCCTTCGATACTGTGAACCATCAGATCCTCCTCTCTCACCCTCTCCGAGTTGGGCATCTCCGGCGCGGCCCACGCTTGGATTGCGTCCTGCCTGACGGGTCGCTCCTACCAGGTGGGCGTGGCGAGAATCTGTCTCCTCACCACGCGCTCTCACCACTGGTGTCCCCCAGGGCTCTGTTCTAGGCCCTCTCTTATTCTCGCTATACACCAAGTCACTTGGCTCTGTCATAACCTCACATGGTCTCTCCTATCATTGCTATGCAGACGACACACAATTAATCTTCTCCTTTCCCCCTTCCTGATGACCAGGTGGCGAATCGCATCTCTGCATGTCTGGCAGACATATCAGTGTGGATGACGGATCACCACCTCAAGCTGAACCTCAGCAAGACGGAGCTCCTCTTCCTCCCGGGGAGAGGACTGCCCGTTCCATGATCTCGCCATCACGGTTGACAACTCCATTGTGTCCTCCTCCCAGAGCGCTAAGAACCTTGGCGTGATCCTGGACAACACCTGGCGTTCTCAACTAACATCAAGGCGGTGTCCCGTTCCTGTAGGTTCATGCTCTACAACATCCGCAGAGTACGACCCTGCCTCACACAGGAAGCGGCGCAGGTCCTAATCCAGGCACTTGTCATCTCCCGTCTTGATTACTGCAACTCGCTGTTGGCTGGGCTCCCTGCCTGTGCCATTAAACCCCTACAACTCATCCAGAACGCCGCAGCCCGTCTGGTGTTCAACCTTCCCAAGTTCTCTCACGTCACCCCGCTCCTCCGCTCTCTCCACTGGCTTCCAGTTGAAGCTCGCATCCGCTACAAGACCATGGTGCTTGCCTACGGAGCTGTGAGGGAACGGCACCTCAGTACCTCCAGGCTCTGATCAGGCCCTACACCCAAACAAGGGCACTGCGTTCATCCACCTCTGGCCTGCTCGCCTCCCTACCACTGAGGAAGTACAGTTCCCGCTCAGCCCAGTCAAAACTGTTCGCTGCTCTGGCCCCCAATGGTGGAACAAACTCCCTCACGACGCCAGGACAGCGGAGTCAATCACCACCTTCCGGAGACACCTGAAACCCCACCTCTTCAAGGAATACCTAGGATAGGGTAAGTAAGGGTAAGTAATCCTTCTCACCCCTCTCCCCCCAACAAGATTTAGATGCAAGTGGCTGTTCCACTGGATGTCATAAGGTGTATGCACCAATTTGTAAGTCGCTCTGGATAAGAGCGTCTGCTAAATGACTTAAATGTAAATGTAAATGTAA
>NW_026282304.1:0-500 GCF_023373465.1 Oncorhynchus keta | reverse complement strand
GATGATGTGTGATGATGTGATGATGTGTTGATGATGTGGTGATGATGTGTTGATGATGTGATGATGATGTGTGATGATGTGATGATGTGTTGATGATGTGATGATGTGATGATGTGTGATGATGTGTTGATGATGTGATGATGTGTTGATGATGTGTTGATGATGATGTGATGATGATGTGATGATGTGTTGATGATGTGATGATGTGTTGATGATGTGTTGATGATGTGATGATGTGTTGATGATGATGTGTTGATGATGTGATGATGTGTTGATGATGTGATGATGTGTTGATGATGTGATGATGTGTTGATGATGTGTTGATGATGATGATGATGTGATGATGTTGATGATGTGTTGATGATGTGATGATGATGATGATGTGATGATGATGTGATGATGTGTTGATGTGTGATGATGTGTTGATGATGTGTTGATGATGTGTTGATGATGTGTTGATGATGTGTTGATGATGTGTTGATGATGTGTTGATGATGTGT
>NW_026282303.1:0-2736 GCF_023373465.1 Oncorhynchus keta | reverse complement strand
AGAGAAACACAGAGATACCAAGAGAGAGAGAGAGAGAGACAGAGAGAGAGAGAGAGACAGAGAGAGAGAGAGAGACAGAGAGAGAGAGGAAGAGACAGAGAGAGAGAGAGAGAGAGAGAGAGACAGAGAGACGGAGAGAGAGAGAGAGAGAGACAGAGAGAGAGAGAGAGAGAGAGAGAGAGAGAGAAACCAGAGAGTAGAGAGACGAGAGAGAGACAGAGAGACAGAGAGAGAGAGACAGAGAGACATATCATATATATATATATATATATATATATATATATATCATATATATATATATATCTACATATATATAGACAGAGACAAAGAGAGAGAGACAGAGAGAGAGAGGATGTAACTGACCTTTGATTTGTTCTGAGAAAAAGGTGTGTTGAGTGAATCTAACCCAGTTGACTTCTCTAGAGAAGGACATGGTGATGGGGTTGATTCAGTGAATCTAACTCCCAGTTGACTCTCTAGAGAAGGACATGGTGATGGGGTTGATTCAACAGGCCATGAAGGACAGTGGCCTCTAAGGCAGCAGAGTATGACTGAGTGCGAAACCCAGATGCCATCCACGCACCTCTCTGTCGGGCCGGGAACTTACTAGCTGTGGACATGCAAACTAAGACTTCATACCAGGTTGGTGTGGTTCGCAAAACCAACAGAAAAGTGTTTACCAGGTTTACCACAGGCTTACCAGGTTTACTAGGTTTACCAGGCCTACCAGGCTCCACCAGGTCTACTAGGCTTACCAGGCTCACCAGGCTTACTCAGGCCTACCAGGCTTCACCAGGCCTCACCAGGCCCACCATGCCTACCAGCCTCACTAGGCTCACCAGGCTCACCAGGCCAACCTGAGCTTCACCAGGCTTACTCAGGCTCACCAGGCCTACTCAGGCCTACTCAGGCTCACCAGGCCCACTCAGGCCTACCTGGCTCACCAGGCCTACCAGGCCTACCAGACTCCACCAGGCCTACCAGGCCCACTCAGGCTTCACCAGGTCCTACCTCAGGCCTCACTCAGGCCTACCAGGCCTACCAGGCCTCACCAGGCCTACTCAGGCCTCACCAGGCCTACCATGCCTCACCAGGCCTACCAGGCTCCACCAGGCCCACCAGGCCTCACCAGGCCTCACCAGGCCTACTCAGGCCTCGACCAGGCTTCACCAGGCCTCACCAGGTCTCACCAGGCTCACTCAGGCTCACCAGGCCTACCAGGCTTACCAGGCCTCACCAGGCCTACCCAGGCCTCACTCAGGCCTCACCAGGCCCACCAGGCTCCACCAGGCTCACCAGGCTCACCAGGCTCACCTCAGGCCTACCAGGCTCCACCAGGCCTCACCAGGCCTCACCCAGGCTCACCAGGCTCACCAGGCTCCACCAGGCCTACCAGGCCTACCAGGTCTCACCAGGCCTCACCAGGCCTCACCAGGCCTCACCAGGCTCACCAGGCCTCACCAGGCCTACCAGGCCTACCAGGCTCACCAGGCCTCACCAGGCCTCACCCAGGCCTACCAGGCTCACCAGGCCTCACCAGGCCTACCAGGCCTCACCAGGCTCACCAGGCCTCACCAGGCTCACCAGGCTCTGCACCAGGCCTACCAGGCTCACCAGGCCTCACCAGGCCTCACCAGGCTCACCAGGCCTCACCCAGGCTCACCAGGCCTCACCAGGCCTACCAGGCTCACTCAGGCCTCACCAGGCCTACTCAGGCCTCACCAGGCCTCACCAGGCTCACCAGGCCTACCAGGCTCACCAGGCCTCACTCAGGCCTACCAGGCCTCACCAGGCCTACCAGGCTCACCAGGCCTACCAGGCCTACCAGGCCTCACTCAGGCCTCGACCAGGCTCTCACCAGGCCTACCAGGTCTTCACCAGGCTTCACCAGGCCTCACCAGGCTCACTAGGCCTACCAGGCCTACTCAGGCTCACCAGGCCTCACCAGGCTCACCAGGCTCACTCAGGCTCACCAGGCCTGACCAGGCCCACTCAGGCCTCACCAGGCTCACCAGGCCTCACTCAGGCCTCACTCAGGCCTCACCAGGCCTCACTCAGGCCTACCAGGCTCACCAGGCTCACCAGGCCTCACCCAGGCCTCACCAGGCCTTCACCAGGCCTACTCAGGCCTACCAGGCCTACCAGGCTCACCAGGCCTCACCAGGCCTACCAGGCTACCAGGCCTACCAGGCCTCACTCAGGCCTACCAGGCCTCACCAGGCCTCACCCATGGCCTACTCAGGCTCACCAGGCCTACCAGGCTCACCAGGCCTCACCAGGCCTCACCAGGCTCACCAGGCCTACCAGGCTCTACCAGGCCTACCAGGCCCACCTCAGGCCTCGACCAGGCCCACCAGGCTCACCAGGCCTACTCAGGCCTACCAGGCTCACCAGGCTCACTAGGCCTACCAGGCCTCACCAGTGGCCCACCAGGCCTACTCAGGCTGCCTCACCAGGCCTACTCAGGCTTCACCAGGCCTACTCAGGCTCCACCAGGCCTACCAGGCTCACTGGGCCTACCAGGTCTTACCAGGCCTACCAGGTCTCACCAGGCCTACCAGGCCTTCCAGGATCACTTGTGGTTTGACCAGGCTTGGCGGTTTTATTGTGGCCATTCAGGTCCACCGGGCCTACCAGGCTCACTGCGGCTTACCAGGCCTAACGGCAGGTCCACCAGGCTCACCAGGCCTGACCAGGCCTTACCAGGCCTACCAGGCCTACTATGCCTACCAGGCT
>NW_026282302.1:0-4019 GCF_023373465.1 Oncorhynchus keta | reverse complement strand
GGAACCAGGCTATAGCAATTCTTCTTAGCTAGCTACATAGCCGTCCTTGTATCAGAGATAATTGCATAATTATCGTATTTCGTCGCCCTAACGTAGCCTTCACTGCTATTCGCCCAGGAGCTAGCAACGCTAGCTAACGCACACGGATTAGCATCACTGTAGTGCTATTCACTCAACTGAACGACTTGATTAGTCTAGTGTTAGCTAGCTACATAGCTGTCTTTGTTTCCAAGATAATTGTGTAGTTTAGTGTGTGTAGCCTTGGAGTGATTATCTTAATTCACTGAGGGTCGCTAGCCAGCTATTTGTCGTCCTTAACGTAGGAGACTCTGCTAGCTAGCCAACAGCTAACAGCTAACAGCTAGCCAACGTCTACTGTTTCGAATTCAACAACCCGGTCAGGTAGTTTCACATTTTCATTTCATTTCATTTCATTACAGTACAACGGTTTGATTTGTTTGATCGTAGCTAGCTACATAGCTAGCTACATAGCCGTCTTTGTTTCAAGATAATTGTGTAGTCTAGAGCGATTTCCTATGTTAGCTAGCCAGCTATTGTCGTTCTTTTAACGCAACGTAACGTAAACAACACTGCTAGCTAGCCAGCTCAACGGAACGACTTGATTAGTGTAGTGTCAACAACGCAGCTACTGCCAGCTAGCCTACTTTAGCAGTACTGTATCATTTTAATCATTTTAGTCAATAAGATTCTTGCTACGTAAGCTTAACTTTCTGAACATTCGAGACGTGTAGTCCACTTGTCATTCCAATCTCCTTGCATTAGCGTAGCCTTTTCTGTAGCCTGTCAACTATGTGTCTGTCTATCCCTGTTCTCTCCTCTCTGCACAGACCATACAAACGCTCCACACCGCGTGGCCGCGACCACCCTACTCTGGTGGTCCCAGCGCGTACGACCCACGTGGAGTTCCAGGTCTCCGGTAGCCTCTGGAACTGCCGATCTGCGGCCAACAAGGCAGAGTTCATCTCAGCCTATGCCTCCCTCCAGTCCCTTGACTTCTTGGCACTGACGGAAACATGGATCACCACAGATAACACTGCTACTCCTACTGCTCTCTCCTCGTCCGCCCACGTGTTCTCGCACACCCCGAGAGCTTCTGGTCAGCGGGGTGGTGGCACCGGGATCCTCATCTCTCCCAAGTGGTCTTTCTCTCTTTCTCCCTTACCCATCTGTCTATCGCCTCCTTTGAATTCCATGCTGTCACAGTTACCAGCCCTTTCAAGCTTAACATCCTTATCATTTATCGCCCTCCAGGTTCCCTCGGAGAGTTCATCAATGAGCTTGATGCCTTGATAAGCTCCTTTCCTGAGGACGGCTCACCTCTCACAGTTCTGGGCGACTTTAACCTCCCCACGTCTACCTTTGACTCATTCCTCTCTGCCTCCTTCTTTCCACTCCTCTCCTCTTTTGACCTCACCCTCTCACCTTCCCCCCTACTCACAAGGCAGGCAATACGCTTGACCTCATCTTTACTAGATGCTGTTCTTCCACTAACCTCATTGCAACTCCCTCCAAGTCTCCGACCACTACCTTGTATCCTTTTCCCTCTCGCTCTCATCCAACACTTCCCACACTGCCCCTACTCGGATGGTATCGCGCCGTCCCAACCTTCGCTCTCTCTCCCCCGCTACTCTCTCCTCTTCCATCCTATCATCTCTTCCCTCTGCTCAAACTTTCTCCAACCTATCTCCTGATTCTGCCTCCTCAACCCTCCTCTCCTCCCTTACTGCATCCTTTGACTCTCTATGTCCCCTATCCTCCAGGCCGGCTCGGTCCTCCCCTCCCGCTCCGTGGCTCGACGACTCATTGCGAGCTCACAGAACAGGGCTCCGGGCAGCCGAGCGGAAATGGAGGAAAACTCGCCTCCCTGCGGACCTGGCATCCTTTCACTCCCTCCTCTCTACATTTTCCTCCTCTGTCTCTGCTGCTAAAGCCACTTTCTACCATTCTAAATTCCAAGCATCTGCCTCTAACCCTAGGAAGCTCTTTGCCACCTTCTCCTCCCTCCTGAATCCTCCCCCCTCCTCTCCTCTCTGCAGATGACTTCGTCAACCATTTTGAAAAGAAGGTCGACGACATCCGATCCTCGTTTGCTAAGTCAAACGACACCGCTGGTTCTGCTCACACTGCCCCACCCTATGCTCTGACCTCTTTCTCCCCTCTCTCTCCAGATGAAATCTCGCGTCTTGTGACGGCCGGCCGCCTAACAACCTGCCCGCTTGACCCTATCCCCTCCTCTCTTCTCCAGACCATTTCCGGAGACCTTCTCCCTTACCTCACCTCGCTCATCAACTCATCCCTGACCGCTGGCTACGTCCCTCCCGTCTTCAAGAGAGCGAGAGTTGCACCCCTTCTGAAAAAACCTACACTCGATCCCTCCGATGTCAACAACTACAGACCAGTATCCCTTCTCTCTTTTCTCTCCAAAACTCTTGAGCGTGCCGTCCTTGGCCAGCTCTACCGCTATCTCTCTCAGAATGACCTTCTTGATCCAAATCAGTCAGGTTTCAAGACTAGTCATTCAACTGAGACTGCTCTTCTCTGTATCACGGAGGCGCTCCGCACTGCTAAAGCTAACTCTCTCTCCTCTGCTCTCATCCTTCTAGACCTATCGGCTGCCTTCGATACTGTGAACCATCAGATCCTCCTCTCCACCCTCTCCGAGTTGGGCATCTCCGGCGCGGCCCACGCTTGGATTGCGTCCTACCTGACAGGTCGCTCCTACCAGGTGGCGTGGCGAGAATCTGTCTCCTCACCACGCGCTCTCACCACTGGTGTCCCCCAGGGCTCTGTTCTAGGCCCTCTCTTATTCTCGCTATACACCAAGTCACTTGGCTCTGTCATAACCTCACATGGTCTCTCCTATCATTGCTATGCAGACGACACACAATTAATCTTCTCCTTTCCCCCTTCTGATGACCAGGTGGCGAATCGCATCTCTGCATGTCTGGCAGACATATCAGTGTGGATGACGGATCACCACCTCAAGCTGAACCTCAGCAAGACGGAGCTCCTCTTCCTCCCGGGGAAGGACTGCCCGTTCCATGATCTCGCCATCACGGTTGACAACTCCATTGTGTCCTCCTCCCAGAGCGCTAAGAACCTTGGCGTGATCCTGGACAACACCCTGACGTTCTCAACTAACATCAAGGCGGTGTCCCGTTCCTGTAGGTTCATGCTCTACAACATCCGCAGAGTACGACCCTGCCTCACACAGGAAGCGGCGCAGGTCCTAATCCAGGCACTTGTCATCTCCCGTCTTGATTACTGCAACTCGCTGTTGGCTGGGCTCCCTGCCTGTGCCATTAAACCCCTACAACTCATCCAGAACGCCGCAGCCCGTCTGGTGTTCAACCTTCCCAAGTTCTCGCACGTCACCCCGCTCCTCCGCTCTCTCCACTGGCTTCCAGTTGAAGCTCGCATCCGCTACAAGACCATGGTGCTTGCCTACGGAGCTGTGAGGGAACGGCACCTCAGTACCTCCAGGCTCTGATCAGGCCCTACACCCAAACAAGGGCACTGCGTTCATCCACCTCTGGCCTGCTCGCCTCCCTACCACTGAGGAAGTACAGTTCCCGCTCAGCCCAGTCAAAACTGTTCGCTGCTCTGGCCCCCCAATGGTGGAACAAACTCCCTCACGACGCCAGGACAGCGGAGTCAATCACCACCTTCCGGAGACACCTGAAACCCCACCTCTTCAAGGAATACCTAGGATAGGGTAAGTAAGGGTAAGTAATCCTTCTCACCCCCCTTCTCTCCCCCAAAAAAAAAGATTTAGATGCAAGTGGCTGTTCCACTGGATGCCATAAGGTGTATGCACCAATTTGTAAGTCGCTCTGGATAAGAGCGTCTGCTAAATGACTTAAATGTAAATGTAAATGTAGAGAGGAACCAGGCTATGAGGGGTGGCCTGTCCTCTTCTGACTGTACCGGGTAGAGAGGAACCAGGCTATGAGGGGTGGCCTGTCCTCTTCTGACTGTACCGGGTAGAGAGGAACCAG
>NW_026282301.1:0-3177 GCF_023373465.1 Oncorhynchus keta | reverse complement strand
GCTCAAGTGTTTTAGTACTATATCTCTTGACACAATGATGAAAATAATCATGGCCTCTAAACCTTCAAGCTGCATACTGGACCATATTCTAACTAAACTACTGAAAGAGCTGCTTCCTGTGCTTGGCCCTCCTATGTTGAACATAATAAACGGCTCTCTATCCACCGGATGTGTACCAAACTCACTAAAAGTGGCAGTAATAAAGCCTCTCTTGAAAAATTGGTCTACATGGACAAGTTCTGGCCTGGTTTAGATCTTATCTGTCGGAAAGATATCAGTTTGTCTCTGTGAATGGTTTGTCCTCTGACAAATCAACTGTTCCTCAAGGTTCCGTTTTAGGACCACTATTGTTTTCACTATATATTTTACCTCTTGGGGATGTCATTCGAAAACATAATGTTAACTTTCACTGCTATGCGGATGACACACAGCTGTACATTTCAATGAAACATGGTGAAGCCCCAAAATTGCCCTCGCTAGAAGCATGTGTTTCAGACATAAGGAAGTGGATGGCTGCAAACTTTCTACTTTTAAACTTGGACAAAACAGAGATGCTTGTTCTAGGTCCCAAGAAACAAAGAGATCTTCTGTTGAATCTGACAATCTTAATGGTTGTACAGTCATCTCAAATAAAACTGAAGGACCTCGGCGTTACTCTGGGCCCTGATCTCTCTTTTGAAGAACATATCAAGACCATTTCAAGGACAGCTTTTTTCCATCTACGTAACATTGCAAAAATCAGAAACTTTCTGTCCAAAAACGATGCAGAAAAATTAATCCATGCTTCTGTCACTTACATTTACATTTACATTTAAGTCATTTAGCAGACGCTCTTATCCAGAGCGACTTACAAATTGGTGCATTCACCTTATGACATCCAGTGGAACAGCCACTTTACAATAGTGCATCTAAATCTTTTAAGGGGGGTGAGAAGGATTACTTTATCCTATCCTAGGTATTCCTTAAAGAGGTGGGGTTTCAGGTGTCTCCGGAAGGTGGTGATTGACTCCGCTGTCCTGGCGTCGTGAGGGAGTGTGTTCCACCATTGGGGAGCCAGAGCAGCGAACAGTTTTGACTGGGCTGAGCGGGAACTGTACTTCCTCAGTGGTAGGGAGGCGAGCAGGCCAGAGGTGGATGCCCTTGTTTGGGTGTAGGGCCTGATCAGAGCCTGGAGGTACTGAGGTGCCGTTCCCCTCACAGCTCCGTAGGCAAGCACCATGGTCTTGTAGCGGATGCAAGCTTCAACTGGAAGCCAGTGGAGAGAGCGGAGGAGCGGGGTGACGTGAGAGAACTTGGGAAGGTTGAACACCAGACGGGCTGCGGCGTTCTGGATGAGTTGTAGGGGTTTAATGGCACAGGCAGGGAGCCCAGCCAACAGCGAGTTGCAGTAATCCAGACGGGAGATGACAAGTGCCTGGATTAGGACCTGCGCCGCTTCCTGTGTGAGGCAGGGTCGTACTCTGCGGATGTTGTAGAGCATGAACCTACAGGAACGGGCCACCGCCTTGATGTTAGTTGAGAACGACAGGGTGTTGTCCAGGATCACGCCAAGGTTCTTAGCGCTCTGGGAGGAGGACACAATGGAGTTGTCAACCGTGATGGCGAGATCATGGAACGGGCAGTCCTTCCCCGGGAGGAAGAGCAGCTCCGTCTTGCCGAGGTTCAGCTTGAGGTGGTGATCCGTCATCCACACTGATATGTCTGCCAGACATGCAGAGATGCGATTCACCACCTGGTCATCAGAAGGAGGAAAGGAGAAGATTAATTGTGTGTCATCTGCATAGCAATGATAGGAGAGACCATGTGAGGTTATGACAGAGCCAAGTGACTTGGTGTATAGCGAGAATAGGAGAGGGCCTAGAACAGAGCCCTGGGGGACACCAGTGGTGAGAGCGCGTGGTGAGGAGACAGATTCTCGCCACGCCACCTGGAGTCACTTCTCGGTTAGACTACTGCAATGCTCTACTTTCCGGCTACCCGGATAAAGCACTAAATAAACTTCAGTTAGTGCTAAATACGGCTGCTAGAATCCTGACTAGAACCCCAAAATTTGATCATATTACTCCAGTGCTTGCCTCCCTACACTGGCTTCCTGTCAAGGTAAGGGCTGATTTCAAGGTTTTTACTGCTAACCCACAAAGCATTACATGGGCTTGCTCCTACCTATCTCTCTGATTTGGTCCTGCTGTACATACCTACACGTACTCTACGGTCACAAGACGCAAGCCTCCTAATTGTCCCTAGAATTTCTAAGCAAACAGCTGGAGGCAGGGCTTTCTCCTATAAAGCTCCATTTTTATTGAATGGTCTGCCTACCCACGTAAGAGACACAAACTCGGTCTCAACCTTTAAGTCTTTACTGAAGACTCATCTCTTCAGTGGGTCATATGATTGAGTGGCCCAGGAGTGGGAAGGTGAATGGGAAGGTGAATGGAAAGGCTCTGGAGCAACGAACCACCCTTGCTGTCTCTGCCTGGCCAGTTTCCCTCTTTCCACTGGGATTCTCTGCCTCTAACCCTATTACAGGGGCTGAGTCACTGGTTTCCTGGGGCTCTTTCATACCGTCCCTAGGAGGGGTGCGTCACTTGAGTGGGTTGAGTCACTGATGTGATCTTCCTGTCTGGGTTGGCGCCCCCCCTTGGGATGTGCTGTGGCGGAGATCTTTGTGGGCTATACTCGGCGCCTGTCTCAGGTTGGTAGTTTTGGTGGTTGAAGATATCCACTCTGGTGGTGTGGGGCTGTCTTTGGCAGAGTAGGTGAGTTATATCCTTCCTGTTTGGCTACTGTCTGGGGTGTCTCGGATGGAATACCAGTCAGTATCTGACCCTCTGTCTACATAATACCTACGATATTTATGCTGCAGTAGTTTGTGTCAGGGGAGCTAGCGTCAGTTTACAGTATATCTGAGTACTTCTCCTGTCTGTATTCAGTGTCAGTGTGAATTTTAAGTGTTCTCTCTCTCTTTCTGCTTTCTCTCCCGGAGGACCTGGAGCCCGAGGACAATGCCTCAGGACTACCTGACATGATGACTCCTTGCTGTCCCCAGTCCACCTGGCGTGCTGCTGCTCAGTTTCAACTGTTCTGCCTTATTATTTGACCATGGTGGTCATTTATGAACATTTGAACATCTTGGCCATGTTCTGTTATAATCTCCACCCGGCACAGCCAGAAGAGGAC
>NW_026282300.1:0-4298 GCF_023373465.1 Oncorhynchus keta | reverse complement strand
GTGATCAGGCCTACTACCACTGGGTGATCAGGCCTACTACCGCTGGGTGATCAGGCCTACTACCGCTGGGTGATCAGGTCTACTACCGCTGGGTGATCAGGCCTACTACCGCTGGGTGATCAGGCCTACTACCGCTGGGTGATCAGGCCTACTACCGCTGGGTGATCAGGTCTACTACCGCTGGGTGATCAGGTCTACTACCGCTGGGTGATCAGGTCTACTACCGCTGGGTGATCAGGTCTACTACCGCTGGGTGATCAGGTCTACTACCGCTGGGTGATCAGGTCTACTACCGCTGGGTGATCAGGTCTACTACCGCTGGGTGATCAGGTCTACTACCGCTGGGTGATCAGGCCTACTACCGCTGGGTGATCAGGCCTACTACCGCTGGGTGATCAGGTCTACTACCGCTGGGTGATCAGGTCTACTACCGCTGGGTGATCAGGTCTACTACCGCTGGGTGATCAGGTCTACTACCGCTGGGTGATCAGGTCTACTACCGCTGGGTGATCAGGTCTACTACCGCTGGGTGATCAGGTCTACTACCGCTGGGTGATCAGGTCTACTACCGCTGGGTGATCAGGCCTACTACCGCTGGGTGATCAGGTCTACTACCGCTGGGTGATCAGGTCTACTACCGCTGGGTGATCAGGCCTACTACCGCTGGGTGATCAGGTCTACTACCGCTGGGTGATCAGGTCTACTACCGCTGGGTGATCAGGTCTACTACCGCTGGGTGATCAGGTCTACTACCGCTGGGTGATCAGGCCTACTACCGCTGGGTGATCAGGTCTACTACCGCTGGGTGATCAGGTCTACTACCGCTGGGTGATCAGGTCTACTACCGCTGGGTGATCAGGCCTACTACCGCTGGGTGATCAGGTCTACTACCGCTGGGTGATCAGGCCTACTACCGCTGGGTGATCAGGTCTACTACCGCTGGGTGATCAGGCCTACTACCGCTGGGTGATCAGGCCTACTACCGCTGGGTGATCAGGTCTACTACCGCTGGGTGATCAGGCCTACTACCGCTGGGTGATCAGGCCTACTACCGCTGGGTGATCAGGCCTACTACCGCTGGGTGATCAGGTCTGCTACCGCTGGGTGATCGGGTCTACTACCGCTGGGTGATCAGGTCTACCACCGCTGGGTGATCAGGCCTACTACCGCTGGGGATCAGGCCTACTACCGCTGGGTGATCGGGTGATCAGGCCCTACTACCGCTGGGTGATCAGGTCTGCTACCGCTGGGTGATCAGGCCTACCGCTGGGTGATCAGGTCTACTACCGCTGGGTGATCAGGCCTACTACCGCTGGGTGATCAGGTCTACTACCGCTGGGTGATCAGGCCTACTACCGCTGGGTGATTGGGCCTCACTACCGCTGGGTCATCAGGTCTACTACCGCTGGGTGATCAGGTCTACCACCGCTGGGTGATCAGGTCTGCTACTACCAGGTCTACTACACCGCTGGGTGATCAGGCTACTGCAGCTGGGTGATCAGGTCTGCTACCGCTGGGTGATCAGGTCTACTACCGCTGGGTGATCAGGCCTACTACCGCTGGGTGATCAGGTCTACTACCGCTGGGTGATCTGGCCTACTACCGCTGGGTGATCAGGCCTGCTACCGCTGGGTGATCAGGTCTACTACCGCTGGGTGATCAGGCCTACTACCGCTGGGTGATCAGGCCTACTACCGCTGGGTGATCAGGCCTACTACCGCTGGGTGATCTGGCCTACTACCGCTGGGTGATCAGGTCTACTACGCTGGGTGATCAGGTCTCCACCGCTGGGTGATCAGGTCTACTACCAGGGTGATCTGGTCTACTACCGCTGGGTGATCAGGCCTACTACCGCTGGGTGATCAGGCCTACTACCGCTGGGTGATCAGGGGCCTACTACCGCTGGGTGATCTGGCCTACTACCGCTGGGTGATCTGGCCTACTACCGCTGGGTGATCAGGCCTACTACCGCTGGGTGATCAGGCCTACTACCGCTGGGTGATCAGGTCTACTACCGCTGGGTGATCAGGCCTACTACCGCTGGGTGATCAGGCCTACTACCGCTGGGTGATCCCGGGCCTACTACCGCTGGGATCAGGCCTACTACCGCTGGGTGATCAGGCCTACTACCGCTGGGTGATCAGGCTACTACCGCTGGGTGATCAGGCCTACTACCGCTGGGTGATCAGGTCTACCACCGCTGGGTGATCAGGGTTACTACCGCTGGGTGATCAGGTCTACTACCGCTGGGTGATCAGGCCTACTACCGCTGGGTGATCAGGGTCTACTACCGCTGGGTGATCTGGCCTACTACCGCTGGGTGATCAGGTCTACTACCGCTGGGTGATCAGGCCTACTACCGCTGGGTGATCAGGCCTACTACCGCTGGGTGATCAGGTACTACCGCTGGGTGATCGGGCCTACTACCGCTGGGTGATCGGGCCTACTACCGCTGGGTGATCGGGCCTACTACCGCTGGGTGATCTGGCCTACTACCGCTGGGTGATCAGGCCTGCCGCTGTGACCACCGCTGGGTGATCAGGCCTACCACCGCTGGGTGATCAGGCCTACTACCGCTGGGTGATCAGGCCTACTACCGCTGGGTGATCAGGCCTACTACCGCTGGGTGATCAGGCCTACTACCGCTGGGTGATCAGGCCTCACTACCGCTGGGTGATCAGGGCCTACCACCGGCTGGGTGATCAGGCCTACTACCGCTGGGTGATCAGGCCTACCACCGCTGGGTGATCAGGCCTACTACCGCTGGGTGATCAGGCCTACTACCGCTGGGTGATCAGGCCTACTACCGCTGGGTGATCAGGTCTACTACCGCTGGGTGATCAGGCCTACTACCGCTGGGTGATCAGGCCTACTACCGCTGGGTGATCAGGTCTACTACCGCTGGGTGATCAGGTCTACTACCGCTGGGTGATCAGGTCTACTACCGCTGGGTGATCAGGTCTACTACCGCTGGGTGATCAGGCCTACTACCGCTGGGTGATCAGGTCTACTACCGCTGGGTGATCAGGTCTACTACCGCTGGGTGATCAGGCCTACTACCGCTGGGTGATCAGGCCTACTACCGCTGGGTGATCAGGTCTACTACCGCTGGGTGATCAGGCCTACTACCGCTGGGTGATCAGGTCTACTACCGCTGGGTGATCAGGCCTACTACCGCTGGGTGATCAGGCCTACTACCGCTGGGTGATCAGGCCTACTACCGCTGGGTGATCAGGCCTACTACCGCTGGGTGATCAGGCCTACTACCGCTGGGTGATCAGGTCTACTACCGCTGGGTGATCAGGCCTACTACCGCTGGGTGATCAGGCCTACTACCGCTGGGTGATCAGGCCTACTACCGCTGGGTGATCAGGTCTACTACCGCTGGGTGATCAGGTCTACTACCGCTGGGTGATCAGGCCTACTACCGCTGGGTGATCAGGCCTACTACCGCTGGGTGATCAGGCCTACTACCGCTGGGTGATCAGGCCTACTACCGCTGGGTGATCAGGCCTACTACCGCTGGGTGATCAGGCCTACTACCGCTGGGTGATCAGGCCTACTACCGCTGGGTGATCAGGCCTACTACCGCTGGGTGATCAGGCCTACTACCGCTGGGTGATCAGGCCTACTACCGCTGGGTGATCAGGCCTACTACCGCTGGGTGATCAGGCCTACTACCGCTGGGTGATCAGGCCTACTACCGCTGGGTGATCAGGTCTACTACCGCTGGGTGATCAGGTCTACTACCGCTGGGTGATCAGGCCTACTACCGCTGGGTGATCAGGCCTACTACCGCTGGGTGATCAGGCCTACTACCGCTGGGTGATCAGGCCTACTACCGCTGGGTGATCAGGCCTACTACCGCTGGGTGATCAGGCCTACTACCGCTGGGTGATCAGGCCTACTACCGCTGGGTGATCAGGCCTACTACCGCTGGGTGATCAGGTCTACTACCGCTGGGTGATCAGGTCTACTACCGCTGGGTGATCAGGTCTACTACCGCTGGGTGATCAGGCCTACTACCGCTGGGTGATCAGGCCTACTACCGCTGGGTGATCAGGCCTACTACCGCTGGGTGATCAGGCCTACTACCGCTGGGTGATCAGGCCTACTACCGCTGGGTGATCAGGCCTACTACCGCTGGGTGATCAGGCCTACTACCGCTGGGTGATCAGGCTCTACTACCGCTGGGTGATCAGGCCTACTACCGCTGGGTGATCAGGTCTACTGCTAGCTGGGTGATCAGGCCTACTACCGCTGGGTGATCAGGCCTACTACCGCTGGGTGATCTGGCC
>NW_026282299.1:0-8168 GCF_023373465.1 Oncorhynchus keta | reverse complement strand
AAGAGATACTTGGTCAGAGGAGATACTTGGTCAGAAGAGAGACTTGGTCAGAGGAGAGACTTGGTCAGAGGTGACTTTGTGAAGAGATACTTGGTCAGAGGAGAGACTTGGTCAGAAGGAGAGACTTGGTCAGAAGAGATACTTGGTCAGAGGAGAGACTGGTCAGAAGAGATACTTGGTCAGAGAGACTTGGTCAGAGGAGAGACTTGGTCAGAGGAGAGACTTGGTCAGAAGAGATACTTGGTCAGAGGAGAGACTTGGTCAGAGGAGAGACTTGGTCAGAGGTGAGACTTGGTCAGAGGTGAGACTTTTGGTCAGAGGAGAGACTTGGTCAGAGGAGAGACTTGGTCAGAGGAGAGACTTGGTCAGAGGTGTTTTTGTCAGAGGAGAGACTTGGTCAGAGGAGGTGTTTTTGTTGGAAAGACTTGGTCAGAGGTGAGACTTGGTCAGAGAGACTTGGTCAGAAGAGATTTTGTGTTGAGAGACTTGGTCAGAAGAGATACTTGGGTCAGAGGAGAGACTTGGTCAGAGAAGAGACTTGGTCAGAGGTGAGACTTACTTGGTCAGAGGGGAGAGATCAATGAGGAGACTTGGTCAGAGGTGAGACTTGGTCAGACAGAGGAGATACTTGGTCAGAGGAGAGACTTGGTCAGAGGTGTTTTTGTGTTGGAGAGACTTGGTCAGAGGTGTTTTTTGTTGGAAAGACTTGGTCAGAGGAGAGACTTGGTCAGAGGTGAGACTTGGTCAGAGGAGAGACTTGGTCAGAGGAGAGACTTGGTCAGAGAAGAGACTTGGTCAAAAGAGACTTGGTCAGAGGTGAGACTTGGTCAGAAGAGATACTTGGTCTTGGTCAGAGGAGAGACTTGGTCAGAAGAGATACTTGGTCAGAGGAGAGACTTGGTCAGAGGTGTTTTGTGTTGGAGAGACTTGGTCAGAGGTGTTTTTGGCTGTGAGGAGAGACTTGGTCAGAAGAGAGACTTGGTCAGAGGAGAGACTTGGTCAGAGAGGAGAGACTTGGTCAGAGGAGAGACTTGGTCAGAGGAGAGACTATCAAAAGAGATACTTGGTCAGAGGAGAGACTTGGTCAGAGGTGTTTTTGTGACTTGGTCAGAGGTGTTTTTGTGTTGGAGAGACTTGGTCAGAGGAGAGACTTGGTCAGAGGAGACTTGGTCAGAGGAGAGACTTGGTCAGAGGAGAGACTTGGTCAGAGGAGAGACTTGGTCAGAGGTGAGACTTGGTCAGAGGAGAGACTTGGTCAGAGGAGAGACTTGGTCAGAGGAGAGACTTGGTCAGAGGAGAGACTTGGTCAGAGGAGAGACTTGGTCAGAGGAGAGACTTGGTCAGAGGTGTTTTTGTGTTGGAGAGACTTGGTCAGAAGAGAGACTTGGTCAGAAGAGAGACTTGGTCAGAGGAGAGACTTGGTCAGAGGAGAGACTTGGTCAGAGGAGAGACTTGGTCAGAGGATACTTGGTCAGACTTGTCAGAGGAGAGACTTGGTCAGAGAGAGACTTGGTCAGAGGAGAGACTTGGTCAGAGGAGAGACTTGGTCAGTCAGAGGTGTTTTGTGTTGGAGAGACTTGGTCAGAGGAGAGACTTGATCAGAGGAGAGACTTGGTCAGAGGATACTTGGTCAGACTTGGTCAGAGGAGAGACTTTGAGTCAGAGGTGTTTTGTGTCAGAGGAGAGACTTGATCAGAGGAGAGACTTGGTCAGAGGAGAGACTTGGTCAGAGGAGAGACTTGGTCAGAGGAGACTTGGTCAGAGGAGAGACTTGGTCAGAGGAGAGACTGTTTTGTGAGGAGAGACTTGGTCAGAGGAGAGACTTGGTCAGAAGAGAGACTTGGTCAGAGGAGAGACTTGGTCAGAGGAGAGACTTGGTCAGAGGAGAGACTTGGTCAGAGGAGAGACTTGGTCAGAAGAGAGACTTGGTCAGAGGAGAGACTTGGTCAGATGTGAGACTTGGTCAGAGGAGAGACTTGGTCAGAAGAGAGATTGGTCAGAAGAGAGACTTGATCAGATGATAGACTTGGTCAGAGGAGAGACTTGGTCAGAGGAGAGACTTGGTCAGAGGTGTTTTGTAGGGCGGCGGGGTTGGGGGCGTGGGGTAGGTTAAAGAAAGACAGGGAGAGGAGATGACGGTGGAGAGGGAAGAGCAGGAGTAAGACTGCATTTCATTAATCAAGGCCTGTGGTAATTAGTTAAATCATATGGTGTATAGTGGTGCCTGCCACTGCCTGGCTACATAGATGGTCCACTGGTGTCTCTCTCAACCAGAAAAACATGATACACTGATCGTCCACCCAACAGCAGCAGCAGGGGACTGACTACTTCTATGGAGAAATGTTGGGCAGTGGTTTTAGACAGTATGTAAGTATACTTCGTTGACTGACTCCCCTCAAAAGTGATGCTTCCAATGTTCCCCAGCAGACAGCAGCCATACAGTAGTAGGGTCTGGGCGTCATAGTCAGGGTCGTAGTCAGGGTCAAGTCAGGATCATAGTCAGGGTCGTAGTCAGGGTCATAGTCAGGGTCGAGACAGGGTCATAGTCAGGGTCGTAGTCAGGTCATAGTCAGGGTCGAGTCAGGGTCAGTCAGGATCATAGTCAGGGTCGTAGTCAGGGTCGTAGTCAGGGTCGTAGTCAGGGTCGTAGTCAGGGGGTCATAGTCAGGGTCGAGACAGGGTCATAGTCAGGGTCATAGTCAGGGTCGTAGTCAGGATCATAGTCAGGGTCGTAGTCAGGATCATAGTCAGGGTCGTAGTCAGGGTCGTAGTCAGGGTCGTTTTCAGGGTCATAGTCAGGGTCGTAGTCAGGGTCATAGTCAGGGTCGTAGTCAGGGTCGTAGTCAGGATCATAGTCAGGGTCGTAGTAGGATCATAGTCAGGGTCGTAGTCAGGGTCGTAGTCAGGGTCGGTGTAAGGGTCTTGGTCAGGGTTGTGGTCAGGGTCGGGTCAGGGTCGTAGTCAGGGTCGGTGTAAGGGTCTTGGTCAGGGTTGTAGTCAGGGGTCGTGGTAAGGGTCGTAGTAAGGGTCTTGGTCAGGGTCGTAGTCAGGGTCGTTGTAAGGGTCTTGGTCAGGGTTGTAGTCAGGGTCGTGGTAAGGGTAGTAGTAAGGGTCTTGGTCAGGGTCGTAGTCAGGTTCGTTGTAAGGGTCTTGGTCAGGGTTGTAGTCAGGGTCCGGGTAAGGGTCAGAGTAAGGGTCTTGGTCAGGGTCGTAAGTCAGGGTTGTTGTCAGGGTCGTAGTCAGTCGTACCCTGCCGCCTTCACACTCTAACCACTAGGCTACCCTGCCGCCTCTACACTCTAACCAGTAGGCTACCCTGCCGCCTCTACACTCTAACCAGTAGGCTACCCTGCCGCCTCTACACTCTAACCAGTAGGCTACCCTGCCGCCTCTACACTCTAACCACTAGGCTACCCTGCCGCCTCTACACTCTAACCAGTAGGCTACCCTGCCGCCTCTACACTCTAACCAGTAGGCTACCCTGCCGCCTCTACACTCTAACCACTAGGCTACCCTGCCGCCTCTACACTCTAACCAGTAGGCTACCCTGCCGCCTCTACACTCTAACCAGTAGGCTACCCTGCCGCCTCTACACTCTAACCAGTAGGCTACCCTGCCGCCTCTACACTCTAACCAGTAGGCTACCCTGCCGCCTCTACACTCTAACCACTAGGCTACCCTGCCGCCCCAGTAGGATGTGTGGTTGCTCTAGAAACACGTTGAGAACAGTGATGTTATTTTGTTTCAGCAAAATAGATCCAGCAGAGTAGACCTTTAAACAGGTTAACATTTCTAAGGCTGTAGGGCCAGACAGATTACCAGGCGCGTACTCAGAGCATGCGCTGACCAGCTGGCTAATGTCTTCACTGACATTTTCAACCTCTCCCTGACCCAGTCTGTAATACCTACATGTTCCAAGCAGATCCCCATAGTCCCTGTGCCTAAGAACGCCAAGGTAACTCGTCTAAATGACTATCGCCTCGCAGCACTCACATCTGTCGACATTAAATGCTTTGAAAGGCTGTTCATGGATCACATCAACGCCATCGTTGCAGACACGCCGAATCCATTTCGCAAACCGCCCCAACAGATCCACAGATGACGCACTCCACACCGCACTCCCACCTGGATAAGAGAAACACCTACATGAAAATGTTGCTCATTGACTACAGGTCAGCATTCAACACCATAGTGTCCTCCAAGCTCATCACTAAGCTCAGGACACTGGGACGGGCTGCCCCCAGGCGGTGAGCGTAGACAATAACACAAACGCCATGCTGACCATCAACACGGGGGGCCACACAGGGGTGCGTGCTTAGTCCACTCCTGTACTCCCTGTTCACCCACGACTGACGACATGACTGTGGTAAAGTCCTAGTGGCCGTGGACTTTAATGCATGAAAACTTAAATCCCTTTTACCAAATGTGCAACCAGTGGAACAAAAACTCTAGACCACCTTTACTCCATACAAAAGACGCCTTCAAAGCTCTCCCCTCACCCTCCTTTTGCACATCTAACCATAATTATATCCTCCTGATTCCTGCTTACAAGCAAAACTAAAGCAGGAAGTACCAGTGACTCACTCAATACGGAAGTGGTCAATGATGTGTTATACTAAGCTATAGGACTGTGTTTCTAGCACAGACTGGAATATGTTCCAGGACTCCTCCGATGGCATTGAGGAGTACACCACATCAGTCATTGGCTTCATCAATAAGTGCATCGATGACGTCGTCCCCACAGTGACCGTACGTTACATACCCCCGACCAGAAGCTCACAGGCAACACCTCCCAACACCTTCCAACAGGACAACAACCCTAAGCACACAGCCAAGACAACGCAAGAAGTGGCTTCGGGACAAGACTCTGAATGTCCTTGAGTGGCCCAGCCAGAGCCAGAACTTGAACCCGATCGAACATGTATGGAGAGACCTGAAAATAGATGTGCAGCGACGCTCCTAATCCAACCTGACAGAGCTTGACCTGACATGACCTGACAACCTGACATGATCTGCAGGTCTTGGTACTTTTCGAATGCACTGTAGATGCAAGAAGGAATTATACAACGAGCAAAGGGACCATGCAGTTTGTATGGGGCTGCTAATAAAGTGAACTGTGTTTGAGGATGATCAGGGGCACTTCATTCCGTTGATTCTGTTGAAAAAAATAGGTTTCTTAAACGGAAGCAAACTGAACGAAACGGGGATAAACATACCTGCACCCCCCAAGTAAATACAATACAATATAATACAATACAAACAAGAAACCCATTACGTCCTCTTCTAACATTTACTCTGTTTGTTAATTTAACTAAATGTGTGCACAAGTTCTGCAACGTTGTTTCCATCGATTGTTGACTTGCATTTAATTAAGTCTTCGGCTCCAAATGAAGGTGGTGTCTCATTAGCTAAAACAGCTGTGATTAGAACAGGAATAGAGAAGGGAGAGGGTCCGGATGTTTTTGTGTTGGAGAGACTTGGTCAGAGGAGAGACTTGGTCAGAGGTGAGACTTGGTCAGAGGAGAGACTTGGTCAGAGGAGAGACTTGGTCAGAGGAGAGACTTGGTCAGAGGAGAGACTTGGTCAGAGGTGAGACTTGGTCAGAGGAGAGACTTGGTCAGAGGAGAGACTTGGTCAGAGGAGAGACTTGGTCAGAGGTGTTTTTGTGTTGGAGAGACTTGGTCAGAGGAGAGACTTGGTCAGAGGTGTTTTTGTGTTGGAGAGACTTGGTCAGAGGTGTTTTTGTGTTGGAGAGACTTGGTCAGAGGAGAGACTTGGTCAGAGGTGAGACTTGGTCAGAGGAGAGACTTGGTCAGAGGTGTTTTTGTGTTGGAGATACTTGGTCAGAGGTGAGACTTGGTCAGAGGAGAGACTTGGTCAGAGGTGAGACTTGGTCAGAGGAGAGACTTGGTCAGAGGTGAGACTTGGTCAGAGGAGAGACTTGGTCAGAGGTGTTTTTGTGTTGGAGAGACTTGGTCAGAAGAGAGACTTGGTCAGAGGTGTTTTTGTGTTGGAGATACTTGGTCAGAGGTGAGACTTGGTCAGAGGAGAGACTTGGTCAGAGGAGAGACTTGGTCAGAGGAGAGACTTGGTCAGAGGAGAGACTTGGTCAGAGGAGAGACTTGGTCAGAGGTGAGACTTGGTCAGAGGAGAGACTTGGTCAGAGGAGAGACTTGGTCAGAGGAGAGACTTGGTCAGAGGAGAGACTTGGTCAGAGGTGAGACTTGGTCAGAGGAGAGACTTGGTCAGAGGTGAGACTTGGTCAGAGGAGAGACTTGGTCAGAGGAGAGACTTGGTCAGAGGAGAGACTTGGTCAGAGGTGAGACTTGGTCAGAAGAGAGACTTGGTCAGAGGAGAGACTTGGTCAGAGGTGAGACTTGGTCAGAGGAGAGACTTGGTCAGAGGAGAGACTTGGTCAGAGGAGAGACTTGGTCAGAGGTGAGACTTGGTCAGAGGAGAGACTTGGTCAGAGGTGAGACTTGGTCAGAGGAGAGACTTGGTCAGAGGAGAGACTTGGTCAGAGGAGAGACTTGGTCAGAGGTGAGACTTGGTCAGAGGAGAGACTTGGTCAGAGGTGAGACTTGGTCAGAGGAGAGACTTAGTCCAGAGGAAGAGACTTGGTCAGAGGGGAGACTTGGTCAGAGGTGAGACTTGGTCAGAAGAGAGACTTGGTCAGAGGAGAGACTTGGTCAGAGGTGAGACTTGGTCAGAGGAGACTTGGTCAGAGGAGAGACTTGGTCAGAGGAGAGACTTGGTCAGAGGTGTTTTTGTAGGGCGGCGGGGTTGGGGGCGGGGGGAAGGTTAAAGAAAGACAGGGAGAGGAGATGACGGTGGGAGAGGGAAGAGCAGGAGTAAGACTGCATTTCATTAATCAAGGCCTGTGGTAATTAGTTAAATCATATGGTGTATAGTGGTGCCTGCCACTGCCTGGCTATAGATGGTCCACTGGTGTCTCTCTCTAACCAGAAAACATGATACACTGATCGTCCACCCAACAGCAGCAGCAGGGACTGGCTACTTCTATGGAGATGTGTTGAGTGGTTTTAGACCGTATGTGAGTACTTCGTTGACTGACTCCCCTCAAAAGTGATGCTTCCAATGTTCCCCAGCAGACAGCAGCCATACAGTAGTAGGGGTCTGGACGTCATAGTAAGGGTCGTAGTAAGGATCATAGTCAGGGTTGTAGTCAGGGTCGTAGTCAGGGTCGTTGTAAGGGTCTTGGTCAGGGTTGTAGTCAGGGTCGTGGTAAGGGTTGTAGTCAGGATCGTGCTAAGGGTTGTAGTCAGGGTCGTGCTAAGGGTCGTAGTCAGGGTCGTTGTAAGGGTCTTGGTCAGGGTCGTAGTCAGGGTCGTGGTAAGGGTCTTGGTCAGGGTCGTAGTCAGGGTCGTTGTAAGGGTCTAGGTCAGGGTTGTAGTCAGGGTCGTGGTAAGGGTCGTAGTAAGGGTCTTGGTCAGGGTCGTAAGTCAGGGTTGTTGTCAGAGTTCGTAGTCAGGGTCGTAGTAATGGTTGTAGTCAGTAAATCTTTCCTCAATAAAGAAGTTCAGCAAAGTCAGTGCTAGTAGGAAAAACAAGTGGCAGGTTTTTTGGCTGCGGTTACACAACGCAACTTCACACTATTTTAGTTGCAGTTGCAGGTTGTAAGTAACATCATTTCAAGCAACTTTGCTGATACATGGAAATAACTCAAATGCAACTGAAATGGCATGCAACAACCAATCAAATTGAAGCTGCTGGATTATATCATTCCATATGTTTTGAGAATTCCCTAAACTCACCTAACCTCATCTGCTTTATTACGTCTTGATTTCACAAATAACATTTTATCCAACCGTTTGGTTGTGTATGACACAGCTCCCATTTGACAAATTTCTCTTCTGTCCAGCTGCATCTCAGCACCCGCATCACTGACAGCTGTGTTGACATGACAACTGGGCCGAATTCCGAACAATGAAAGCATCATCTAAATGGCATATATTATTATTATTATTATTATAAAAGCATTCATTTTGATTGGCTGTTGCTTGCAACTCATTTGTATTTTTGCAACTGGATTCAGCCAAATGGCAGATTAGTTTCTTTGGTGCTGCTGGTCTTACATGAAGAAATCAAGCATCAGATCAGTTGCAAGCAACCAAAGTTACATGACAGTTTCTTGGTGTAACGCCAGC
>NW_026282298.1:0-2500 GCF_023373465.1 Oncorhynchus keta | reverse complement strand
CTGTCTATTCATAGTTCACTACTGTTGACCAGAGCCCTGTCTATTCATAGTTCACTACTGTTGACCACAGCCCTGTCTATTCATAGTTCACTACTGTTGACCAGAGCCCTGTCTATTCATAGTTCACTACTGTTGACCAGAGCCCTGTCTATTGTGACATAGTTCACTACTGTTGACCAGAGCCCTGTCTATTGATAGTTCACTACTGATGACCACAGCCCTGTCTATTCATAGTTCACTACTGTTGACCACAGCCCTGTCTATTCATAGTTCACTACTGTTGACCAGAGCCCTGTCTATTCATAGTTCACTACTGTTGACCAGAGCCCTGTCTATTGTGACATAGTATCACTACTGTTGACCAGAGCCCTGTCTATTGTGACATAGTTCACTACTGTTGACCAGAGCCCTGTCTATTGATAGTTCACTACTGTTGACCACAGCCCTGTCTATTCATAGTTCACTACTGTTGACCACAGCCCTGTCTATTCATAGTTCACTACTGTTGACCAGAGCCCTGTCTATTCATAGTTCACTACTGTTGACCACAGCCCTGTCTATTCATAGTTCACTACTGATGACCACAGCCCTGTCTATTCATAGTTCACTACTGTTGACCAGAGCCTTGTCTATTCATAGTTCACTACTGTTGACCAGAGCCCTGTCTATTCATAGTTCACTACTGATGACCAGAGCCCTGTCTATTCATAGTTCACTACTGTTGACCAGAGCCCTGTCTATTCATAGTTCACTACTGTTGACCACAGCCCTGTCTATTCATAGTTCACTACTGATGACCACAGCCCTGTCTATTCATAGTTCACTACTGATGACCACAGCCCTGTCTATTCATAGTTCACTACTGTTGACCAGAGCCCTGTCTATTGTGACATAGTTCACTACTGTTGACCAGAGCCCTGTCTATTCATAGTTCACTACTGTTGACCAGAGCCCTGTCTATTGTGACATAGTTCACTACTGTTGACCAGAGCCCTGTCTATTATCACATAGTTCACTACTGTTGACCAGAGCCCTGTCTATTATCACATAGTTCACTACTGTTGACCAGAGCCCTGTCTATTCATAGTTCACTACTGTTGACCAGAGCCCTGTCTATTGTGACATAGTTCACTACTGTTGACCAGAGCCCTGTCTATTATCACATAGTTCACTACTGTTGACCAGAGCCCTGTCTATTCATAGTTCACTACTGTTGACCAGAGCCCTGTCTATTGTGACATAGTTCACTACTGTTGACCAGAGCCTTGTCTATTCATAGTTCACTACTATTGACCACAGCCCTGTCTATTCATAGTTCACTACTGTTGACCAGAGCCCTGTCTATTGTGACATAGTTCACTACTGTTGACCAGAGCCTTGTCTATTCATAGTTCACTACTGTTGACCAGAGCCCTGTCTATTCATAGTTCACTACTGTTGACCAGAGCCCTGTCTATTGTGACATAGTTCACTACTGTTGACCAGAGCCCTGTCTATTCATAGTTCACTACTGTTGACCAGAGCCCTGTCTATTCATAGTTCACTACTGTTGACCAGAGCCCTATCTATTGTGACATAGTTCACTACTGTTGACCAGAGCCCTGTCTATTCATAGTTTACTACTGTTGACCAGAGCCCTGTCTATTCATAGTTCACTACTGTTGACCAGAGCCCTGTCTATTCATAGTTCACTACTGTTGACCAGAGCCCTGTCTATTCATAGTTCACTACTGTTGACCAGAGCCCTGTCTATTCATAGTTCACTACTGTTGACCAGAGCCCTGTCTATTCATAGTTCACTACTGTTGACCAGAGCCCTGTCTATTCATAGTTCACTACTGTTGACCAGAGCCCTGTCTATTCATAGTTCACTACTATTGACCAGAGCCCTGTCTATTCATAGTTCACTACTGTTGACCAGAGCCCTGTCTATTGTGACATAGTTCACTACTGTTGACCACAGCCCTGTCTATTCATAGTTCACTAATGTTGACCACAGCCCTGTCTATTCATAGTTCACTACTGTTGACCACAGCCCTGTCTATTTCATAGTACACTACTGTTGACCAGAGCCCTGTCTATTCATAGTTCACTACTGTTGACCAGAGCCCTGTCTATTGCATAGTTCACTACTGTTGACCAGAGCCCTGTCTATTCATAGTTCACTACTGTTGACCAGAGCTCCTGTCTATTCATAGTTCACTACTGCTGACCACAGCCCTGTCTCATTCATAGTTCACTAATCTGTTGACCACAGCCCTGTCTATTCATAGTACACTACTGTTGACCAGAGCCCTGTCTATTCATAGTTCACTACTGTTGACCAGAGCCCTGTCTATTCATAGTTCACTACTGTTGACCACAGCCCTGTCTATTCATAGTTCACTACTGTTGACCAGAGCCCTGTCTATTCATAGTTCACTACTGTTGACCAGAGCCCTGCCTATTCATAGTTCACTACTGTTGACCAGAGCCCTGTCTATTCATAGTTCACTACTGT
>NW_026282297.1:0-2427 GCF_023373465.1 Oncorhynchus keta | reverse complement strand
GGCTTGGCTAGGAAGAGTCCCCTGCTCCCCCAGAGACGCTTGTCTCCCAACAGGCTTGGCTAGGAAGAGTCCCCTGCTCCCCCAGAGACACTTGTGTTCCAACAGGCTTGGCTAGGAAGAGTCCCCTGCTCCCCCAGAGACACTTGTGTTCCAACAGGCTTGGCTAGGAAGAGTCCCCTGCTCCCCCAGAGACACTTGTGTTCCAACAGGCTTGGCTAGGAAGAGTCCCCTGCTCCCCCAGAGACACTTGTGTTCCAACAGGCTTGGCTAGGAAGAGTCCCCTGCTCCCCCAGAGACACTTGTGTCCCAACAGGCTTGGCTAGGAAGAGTCCCCTGCTCCCCCAGAGACACTTGTGTTCCAACAGGCTTGGCTAGGAAGAGTCCCCTGCTCCCCCAGAGACACTTGTGTTCCAACAGGCTTGGCTAGGAAGAGTCCCCTGCTCCCCCAGAGACGCTTGTGTCCCAACAGGCTTGGCTAGGAAGAGTCCCCTGCTCCCCCAGAGACACTTGTGTTCCAACAGGCTTGGCTAGGAAGAGTCCCCTGCTCCCCCAGAGACACTTGTGTTCCAACAGGCTTGGCTAGGAAGAGTCCCCTGCTCCCCCAGAGACGCTTGTGTCCCAACAGGCTTGGCTAGGAAGAGTCCCCTGCTCCCCCAGAGACACTTGTGTTCCAACAGGCTTGGCTAGGAAGAGTCCCCTGCTCCCCCAGAGACGCTTGTGTCCCAACAGGCTTGGCTAGGAAGAGTCCCCTGCTCCCCCAGAGACACTTGTGTTCCAACAGGCCTGGCTAGGAAGAGTCCCCTGCTCCCCCAGAGACGCTTGTGTCCCAACAGGCTTGGCTAGGAAGAGTCCCCTGCTCCCCCAGAGACACTTGTGTTCCAACAGGCTTGGCTAGGAAGAGTCCCCTGCTCCCCCAGAGACGCTTGTGTCCCAACAGGCTTGGCTAGGAAGAGTCCCCTGCTCCCCCAGAGACACTTGTGTTCCAACAGCTGCAGCTGAAGGGAGGGTGTGGGATTCCCAGTTTTATTGATGTTCTCTGTTATGGACTTTACTTACATTGACATTGACTGTGTCTTCCTGCGATCTCTGTTGTTTTTACAAAAAATACTAACAAAATAAATACTAAGAATAAAGCTGTCCAAAAAAGAAGCAGGTATTTGACTGGTCCGTTTAATGGCCATATCAGGTATAAGTCTGTTCCATATATGGTCACATCCTCTGGTGCACCTCTCAAATTGCATCAGATCTACCAATAAACCAATGACAAATGACCTTAGATATATTGCTGTGGAAGCTGGATGTATTTCTGACACCCATTTCTGAACATGGCCATGTTGGGATTGGAAATGATCTGTTGCTTTGATACACTTGTGACTCTGCCATCAACTGTATGGGATCAGATTGGAGTTTCATGAACAGCTCAGCAGGTTTGATACCATCTCTATGAGGCAGGGCCATAAAGTCATCCTCAACGACTTCAGGCTGCATGTATTTCTGACATCTATGGTTGGAGAAGGTCACTGACGGGGTAATAATTGTGGACTTGTTTGTCCAAAGATCTGTACAGCTGGTTGAAAAACACAACAGCTCCCCATTTAATCCAAGTGTTTCTCTTTGTAAATGTATTAGATTAATATTACATTTATCCCTCCATTGACTTCACTCTGCATGCTGAAAGGTGAACACCTCATACCTTTACTGTGGACCACAGAGAGATACGATACAGGCCAGCACATTGTTTTGACCACCGTAGTTAGTCATAGACTGTTCTCTCGGCTACTGGAGCACTAGGTCCAAAAGGCTTCTTAACAGCTTCTACCCCCAAGCCTTAAGACTCCTGAAAAGCTAATCAAATGGCTACCCAGACCCCTCTTTTACGCTGCTGCTACTCTCTGTTTATTATCTATGCATAGTCACTTTTACTCTACCTACATGTAAATAATACCTCAATTACCTCGACTAACCGGTGCCCCCGCACATTGACTCTGTACTGGTAGCCCCCTGTATATAGCCTCCACATTGACTCTGTACTGGTAGCCCCCTGTATATAGCCTCCACATTGACTCTGTACTGGTAGCCCCCTGTATATAGCCTCCACATTGACTCTGTACCGGTACCCCCTGTATATAGCCTCCACATTGACTCTGTACCGGTACCCCCTGTATATAGCCTCCACATTGACTCTGTACTGGTAGCCCCCTGTATATAGCCTCCACATTGACTCTGTACCGGTACCCCCTGTATATAGCCTCCACATTGACTCTGTCCCGGTACCCCCTGTATATAGCCTCCACATTGACTCTGTACCGGTACCCCCTGTATATAGTCTCCACATTGACTCTGTACTGGTACCCCTGTATATAGCCTCCACATTGACTCTGTACCGGTACCCCCTGTATATAGTCTCCACATTGACTCTGTACTGGT
>NW_026282296.1:0-3665 GCF_023373465.1 Oncorhynchus keta | reverse complement strand
TGTTTATCCCATGTGTAACTCTGTGTTGTTTTTGTCACACTTTGCTTTTTCATGGCCAGGTCACAGTTGTAAATGAGAACTTGTTCTCAACTGGCCTACCTGGTTAAATAAAGGTGATGTCACGCTCTGACCTTTATTTTCTGTGTTTTGTGTTTAGTTAGTATGGTCAGGGCGTGAGTTGGGTGGGCAGTCTATGTTTGTTTGTCTAGGTTTTGGGAATTTCTATGTTTCGGCCTAGTATGGTTCTCAATCAGAGGCAGGTGTCATTAGTTGTCTCTGATTGAGAATCATACTTAGGTGGCGTGGGTTTCACTGTGTGTTTGTGGGTGATTGTTTCCTGTCTCTGTGTGTGCACCAGATAGGACTGTTTTTTGAGTTTTCACATTTCTTGTTTTGTTAGTTTGTTCATGTGTACCTTAAAGCATTAAAAAAGTACCATGGAAAATTACCACGCCGCGTATTGGTCCTCTGATCCGTTCGCCTCCTCTTCGGAAGAAGAGGAGGAAACTCATTACAGAATCACCCACCACAATCGGACCAAGCGGCGTGGTAAAGGACAGCGACGACAGCAGCAGCAGCATCAACAACAGAGGCCACCATCACAGGACTCCTGGACATGGGAGCAGATATTGAACGGAGAGGGACCCTGGGCACGGGCTGGGGAAAATCGCAGCCCCAAAGCAGAGCTGGAGGCAGCGAAAGCTGATCGGCGGCAATATGAGGAGCCAGCACGGCAGTGCGACAGGTACGAGAGGCAGCCCCAAAATTTTTTGGGGGGCACACGAGGGGTGGTACTAAGCCAGGTAGCAGACCTGAGCTCACCTCGTGCTTATTATGAGCAGCGCATTACTGGTCAGGCACCGTGTTATGCGGTTGAGCGCACGGTGTCGCCAGTGCGTGTCCATAGCCCGGTGCGCTATAGGGCAGCCCCCGAGAGTGCCATGCGAGTGTGGGCATTGAGCCAGGGCGTATGGTGCCTGCTCAGCGGGTCTGGTCGCCGGTACGCAGTCTGGGTCCAGGTTATCCTGCGCCGGCTCTGCGTGCTGTGTCTCCGGGCGCTGGGAGGGTGCAGTGCGTCCTCTGCCTGCGCTCCGCTCGTACCGGGCAACTGTGGGAGTGGAGCCTAGGGGAGAGGTGCGGTAGTAAGCACTAGATCTCCTCGTGCTTACCCACAGCCCGGTTCAACCTGTGCCTGCACTCTTGAGGGTCCGGGCTCGAGTAGCTGTCCAGCCTGGGAAGTGGTGCCAAGGTTGCGCACCAGAGCTCCAGTGCTCCCCACAGCCCGGTCTTTCAGGCTCCTCCTAACACCAAGCCTCCTGAAAGTCTCCCAGCCTGGTAGTTCCTGTGGTAGCCCACGCACCAGGCTGTCTCAGTCTCCTCCCTGCAGGTGTTTCCGCCTGTCCGGGCGCCGCTGCCGGAGCCTCCCGCCTGTCCGGCGCCGCTGCCGGAGCCTCCGCCTGTCCGGCGCCGCTGCCGGAGTTTCCGCCTGTCCGGGCGCTACTGCCGGAGCCTCCCGCCTGTCGGCGCCGCTGCCCAGACCTCCCGCCTGTCCGGCGCTACTGCGGAGCCTCCCGCCTGTCCGGGCGCCGCTGCCGGGCCTCCCGCCTGTCCGGGCGCCGCTGCTGGAGCGTCCCGCCTGTCCGGCGCCGCTGCCTCCTGTGGCAGCTCCACGCACCAGGCTGTCTCTCTGTCTCCTCTCTGCAGGTGCTCCGCCTGTCCGGCGCCGCTGCCGGAGCCTCCCGCCACCATCCGGGCGCCGCTGCCCAGAGCCTCCCGCCTGTCCGGGCGCCGCTGCGGAGCCTCCCGCCTGTCCGGGCGCCGCTGCGGGCCTCCCGCCTGTAAGACCCTCCCGCCTGTCCGACGCCGCTGCCGGAACCTCTCGCCTGTCCGGGCGCCGCTGCAGGCCTCCGCCTGTCCGGCGCTGCTGCGGAGCCTCCCGCCTGTCCGGCTGCTGCGGGCGTCCCGCCTGTCCGGCGCCGCTGCCGGGCGTCCCGCCTGTCCGGGCGCCGCTGCCCGGGCCCCTCAGCCCCAGAGGCGCCAGAGCCCTCATTGCCCAGAGCGCCAGAGCCCCTCAGCCCAGGCGCCGGCGCCCCTCAGCCCAGAGGCGCCAGAGCCCCTCAGCCCAGAGGCGCCAGGCCCTGTCCCTCTGTCCAGAGCCCCTGTCCCTCTGTCCAGAGCCCTGTCCTCAATCCAGGCCCCTGCCCCTCTGTCCCCGAGCTGCCCCTCTGTCCAGTGGGGTCATTGAGAGGGGTTGCCATGGTGAGAAAGCCACGGAGGCGGAAAATGAGGCGGACAAAGACAAGGGTGAAGTGGGGTCCGCGTCCTGCGCCAGAACCGCCATCAAGGACAGACGCCCACCCAGACCTCCCCTATAGGTCAAGGTTTTGCGGCCGGAGTCCGCACCTTTGGGGGTACTGTCACGTTCTGACCTTTATTTTCTGTGTTTTGTGTTTAGTTAGTATGGTCAGGGCGTGAGTTGGGTGGGCAGTCTATGTTTGTTTGTCTAGGTTTTGGGAATTTCTATGTTTCGGCCTAGTATGGTTCTCAATCAGAGGCAGGTGTCATTAGTTGTCTCTGATTGAGAATCATACTTTCTAGGTGGCGTGGGTTTCACTGTGTGTTTGTGGGTGATTGTTTCCTGTCTCTGTGTGTGCACCAGATAGGACTGTTTTTTGAGTTTTCACATTTCTTGTTTTGTTAGTTTGTTCATGTGTACCTTAAAGCATTAAAAAGTACCATGGAAAATTACCACGCATATTGGTCCTCTGATCCGTTCGCCTCTCCTCTTCGGAAGAAGAGGAGGAAACTCATTACAGGTGAAATATAAATATATTTTAAAAAATAGTGTAGTTAGTGTACATCTTGATGGGGCTTATGCTATAACTGAAGATCAAGTACTGTAAATCCCACTCTCCAGCTGTATCACTAAGATTGGAAGAATGCATAAGGGTAATCCTAACTCACGTCATACTGTTGTGTCAATTAATTTCATTCTCCTCTTCAGTGTCCATGCCTCCTGACACCCACACAAGTTTTGTTACTATTTCATCTAGCGACAAGGAACTGGAGCAGAATTCACCTTTATTAATTAATGCTGTACTGTAGCCTACTGTCTGGTCCCTTAGTGGGTGAGGCCTACTGTATGTCTTGTGACAGTCTTCCCTATACCGTGAGCACAGGAGGTTGGGAGGACAGGCTCGTGGTAATGGCTGGAGCGAATGAGTGGAATGGTATCAAATAGATCAAACACATGATTTCCAACCATTTAGTATGACCTGTCCACTCCTCAGCAGCCTCCCTCTGTGAGGCTCTGCTGACCATAAACACAGCACTGACTGAGAGAGGGGAGACGGACTGACTGACCTTCTGTCTGCCTGCCCTGAGATTCACTGTCACACACAACCACTTGCCACACACACTCACTCCACATACACACACACACACACTCTCTCTCTCAAGACCAAAGGCGTCCTTCTTTTCCACAGAAGTATGTGTGTGTTTTGTGTGTGCAGGCAGGCAGAGTGATGCTGCAGTGTAGGTTTTCGTCTAAACTTAGATGGATGTCAGAGCATCAGTATTTCTGGGCTGCCAGTTACAGTGGAGCTCAGGTATTATTACCTGTATTACCTTCACTCTACTGATTTCCCCAGCGTTCACTCTTATGC
>NW_026282295.1:0-1953 GCF_023373465.1 Oncorhynchus keta | reverse complement strand
TACATTTACATTTACATTTAAGTCATTTAGCAGACGCTCTTATCCAGAGCGACTTACAAATTGGTGCATTCACCTTATGACATCAATGTTCCAACATCTAGTGGAAAGCCTTCCCAGAAGAGTGGAGGATGTTATGGAAGCAAAGGGGGACCAACTCCATATTTATGCCCATGATGTTTGAATGAGATGTTCGACGAGCAAGTGTCCACATACTTTTGTGTTTGTTTTTGTAGTGTATATACTTTATACTGTAATTTGTAGCATACAGATAGCCGTGATTCAGTATTTGGTCAACTCACAACCTGAATGCAGCCATGTTGTGGGCAAACAAGAACAACAACAGTATTGGCCTTGGTCCGCGTCAACTGCTATATTGGACGGTGAAACTTTACATCCAGTCAAACAACAAAATCAAAGACCAAGCAATTCAGCCATTCTTGAAAGTCAGAGCAATCCTTGTCCTGAAAAGAAACATTATTTTGATATAGTTGAAAAATAGATTTAGCAAGCAGTAGGCATTTAGAATGAAATGTGGAACGGAGATTTATAGTTATGTGATGACATCACGTGCACAGCAAAAACTATTCGTGAGGATGACAGGGACTATACGTAAGGATGGTAGTCAGGGACTATACGTAAGGATGGTAGTCAGGGACTATACGTAAGGATGGTAGTCAGGGACTATACGTAAGGATGGTAGTCAGGGACTATACGTAAGGATGGTAGTCAGGGACTATACGTAAGGATGGTAGTCAGGGACTATACGTAAGGATGGTAGTCAGGGACTATACGTAAGGATGGTAGTCAGGGACTATACGTAAGGATGGTAGTCAGGGACTATACGTAAGGATGGTAGTCAGGGACTATACGTAGGATGGTAGTCAGGGACTATACGTAAGGATGGTAGTCAGGACTATACGTAAGGATGGTAGTCAGGGACTATACGTAAGGATGGTAGTCAGGGACTATACGTAAGGATGGTAGTCAGGGACTATACGTAAGGATGGTAGTCAGGGACTATACGTAAGGATGGTAGTCAGGGACTATACGTAAGGATGGTAGTCAGGGACTATACGTAAGGATGGTAGTCAGGGACTATACGTAAGGATGGTAGTCAGGGACTATACGTAAGGATGGTAGTCAGGGACTATACGTAAGGATGGTAGTCAGGGACTATACGTAAGGATGGTAGTCAGGACTATACGTAAGGATGGTAGTCAGGGACTATACGTAAGGATGGTAGTCAGGGACTATACGTAAGGATGGTAGTCAGGGACTATACGTAAGGATGGTAGTCAGGGACTATACGTAAGGATGGTAGTCAGGGACTATACGTAAGGATGGTAGTCAGGACTATACGTAAGGATGGTAGTCAGGACTATACGTAAGGATGGTAGTCAGGGACTATACGTAAGGATGGTAGTCAGGGACTATACGTAAGGATGGTAGTCAGGGACTATACGTAAGGATGGTAGTCAGGGACTATACGTAAGGATGGTAGTCAGGGACTATACGTAAGGATGGTAGTCAGGGACTATACGTAAGGATGGTAGTCAGGGACTATACGTAAGGATGGTAGTCAGGGACTATACGTAAGGATGGTAGTCAGGGACTATACGTAAGGATGGTAGTCAGGACTATACGTAAGGATGGTAGTCAGGGACTATACGTAAGGATGGTAGTCAGGGACTATACGTAAGGATGGTAGTCAGGGACTATACGTAAGGATGGTAGTCAGGGACTATACGTAAGGATGGTAGTCAGGGACTATACGTAAGGATGGTAGTCAGGGACTATACGTAAGGATGGTAGTCAGGGACTATACGTAAGGATGGTAGTCAGGGACTATACGTAAGGATGGTAGTCAGGGACTATACGTAAGGATGGTAGTCAGGGACTATACGTAAGGATGGTAGTCAGGGACTATACGTAAGGATGGTAGTCAGGGACTAT
>NW_026282294.1:0-5233 GCF_023373465.1 Oncorhynchus keta | reverse complement strand
GTCTCTATTATGTTTTGACAGACCAGCTAGATCTACTGTCTCTATTCCATTATGACAGACCAGCTCGATCTACTGTCTGTATTGTATTTTGACAGACCAGCTCGATCTACTGTCTCTATTGTATTATGACAGACCAGCGAGATCTACTGTCGCTTTTATAACATGACAGTCCAGCTAGATCTACTGTCTCTATTACATTATGACAGACCAGCTAGATCTACTGTCTCTATTATATTTTGACAGACCAGCTCGATCTACTGTCTCTATTACATTATGACAGACCAGCTCGATCTACTGTCTGTATTGTATTTTGACAGACCAGCTCGATCTACTGTCTCTATTGTATTTTGACAGACCAGCTCGATCTACTGTCTCTATTATATTTTGACAGACCAGCTCGATCTACTGTCTCTATTATGTTTTGACAGACCAGCTAGATCTACTGTCTCTATTACATTATGACAGACCAGCTCGATCTACTGTCTCTATTATGTTTTGACAGACCAGCTCGATCTACTGTCTCTATTGTATTATGACAGACCAGCTAGATCTACTGTCTCTATTGTATTATGACAGACCATCTATATCTACTGTCTCTATTGTATTATGACAGACCAGCTTGATCTACTGTCTCTATTATAACATGACAGACCAGCTAGATCTACTGTCTCTATTATGTTTTGACAGACCAGCTAGATCTACTGTCTCTATTACATTATGACAGACCAGCTAGATCTACTGTCTGTATTGTATTTTGACAGACCAGCTAGATCTACTGTCTCTATTATGTTTTGACAGACCAGATAGATCTACTGTCTCTATTGTATTTTGACAGACCAGCTTGATCTACTGTCTCTGTCTCTATTATATTATGACAGACCTGCTAGATCTACTGTCTCTATTGTATTTTGACAGATCAGCTAGGTCTACTGTCTCTATTACATTATGACAGACCAGCTAGATCTACTGTCTGTATTGTATTTTGACAGACCAGCTCGATCTACTGTCTCTATTGTATTATGACAGACCAGCTAGGTCTACTGTCTCTATTGTATTATGACAGACCAGCTAGATCTACGGTCTCTATTATATAATGACAGACCATCTATATCTACTGTCTCTATTGTATTATGACAGACCAGCTAGATCTACTGTCTCTATTATAACATGACAGACCAGCTAGATCTACTGTCGCTATTATAACATGACAGTCCAGCTAGATCTACTGTCGCTTTTATAACATGACAGTCCAGCTAGATCTACTGTCTCTATTATGTTTTGACAGACCAGCTAGATCTACTGTCTCTATTGTATTTTGACAGACCAGCTAGGTCTACTGTCTCTATTACATTATGACAGACCAGCTAGATCTACTGTCTGTATTGTATTTTGACAGACCAGCTAGACCTACTGTCTTTATTACATTATGACAGACCAGCGAGATCTACTGTCGCTATTATAACATGACAGTCCAGCTAGATCTACTGTCTGTATTGTATTTTGACAGACCAGCTAGATCTACTGGCTCTATTATGTTTTGAAAGACCAGCTCGATCTACTGTCTCTATTATGTTTTGACTGACCAGCTAGATCTACTGTCTCTATTACATTATGACAGACCAGCTCGATCTACTGTCTGTATTGTATTTTGACAGACCAGCTCGATCTACTGTCTCTATTGTATTATGACAGACCATCTATATCTACTGTCTCTATTGTATTATGACAGACCAGCTTGATCTACTGTCTCTATTATAACATGACAGACCAGCTAGATCTACTGTCGCTTTTATAACATGACATTCCAGCAAGATCTACTGTCTCTATTATGTTTTGACAGACCAGCTAGATCTACTGTCTCTATTACATTATGACAGACCAGCTAGATCTACTGTCTGTATTGTATTTTGACAGACCAGCTAGATCTACTGTCTCTATTATGTTTTGACAGACCAGATAGATCTACTGTCTCTATTGTATTTTGACAGACCAGCTTGATCTATTGTCTCTGTCTCTATTATATTATGACAGACCTGCTAGATCTACTGTCTCTATTGTATTTTGACAGACCAGCTAGGTCTACTGTCTCTATTACATTATGACAGACCAGCTAGATCTACTGTCTGTATTGTATTTTGACAGACCAGCTCGATCTACTGTCTCTATTGTATTATGACAGACCAGCTAGGTCTACTGTCTCTATTGTATTATGACAGACCAGCTAGATCTACGGTCTCTAATATATTATGACAGACCATCTATATCTGCTGTCTCTATTGTATTATGACAGACCAGCTTGATCTACTGTCTCTATTATAACATGACAGACCAGCTAGATCTACTGTCGCTTTTATAATATGACAGTCCAGCTAGATCTGCTGTCTCTATTATATTATGACAGACCAGCTAGATCTACTGTCTCTATTGTATTATGACAGACCAGCTCGATCTACTGTCTCTATTGTATTTTGACAGACCAGCGAGGTCTACTGTCTCTATTACATTATGACAGACCAGCTAGATCTACTGTCTGTATTGTATTTTGACAGACCAGCTGGATCTACTGTCTTTATTACATTATGACAGACCAGCTAGATCTACTGTCGCTTTTATAACATGACAGTCCAGCTAGATCTACTGTCTGTATTGTATTTTGACAGACCAGCTAGATCTACTGGCTCTATTATGTTTTGACAGACCAGCTCGATCTACTGTCTCTATTATGTTTTGACAGACCAGCTAGATCTACTGTCTCTATTACATTATGACAGACCAGCTCGATCTACTGTCTGTATTGTATTTTGACAGACCAGCTCGATCTACTGTCTCTATTGTATTATGAAAGACCAGCGAGATCTACTGTCGCTTTTATAACATGACAGACCAGCTAGATCTACTGTCTCTATTATAACATGACAGTCCAGCTAGATCTACTGTCTCTATTATGTTTTGACAGACCAGCTAGATCTACTGTCTCTATTACATTATGACAGACCAGCTCGATCTACTGTCTGTATTGTATTTTGACAGACCAGCTCGATCTACTGTCTCTATTGTATTATGACAGACCAGCTAGATCTACTGTCTCTGTTGTATTATGACAGACCAGCTAGATCTGCTGTCTTTATTATATTATGACAGACCAGCTAGATCTACTGTCTGTATTGTATTTTGACAGACCAGCTAGATCTACTGTCTCTATTATGTTTTGACAGACCAGCTCGATCTACTGTCTGTATTGTATTTTGACAGACCAGCTTGATCTACTGTCTCTATTGTATTATGACAGACCAGCTAGATCTACTGTCTCTATTGTATTATGACAGACCATCTATATCTACTGTCTCTATTGTATTATGACAGACCAGCTTGATCTACTGTCTCTATTATAACATGACAGACCAGCTAGATCTACTGTCGCTTTTATAACATGACATTCCAGCAAGATCTACTGTCTCTATTATGTTTTGACAGACCAGCTAGATCTACTGTCTCTATTACATTATGACAGACCAGCTAGATCTACTGTCTCTATTGTATTATGACAGACCAGCTAGATCTACGGTCTCTATTATATTATGACAGACCATCTATATCTACTGTCTCTATTGTATTATGACAGACCAGCTTGATCTACTGTCTCTATTATAATATGACAGACCAGCTCGATCTACTGTCTCTATTATATTTTGACAGACCAGCTCGATCTACTGTCTCTATTGTATTATGACAGACCAGCTAGATCTACTGTCTCTATTGTATTATGACAGACCAGCTAGATCTGCTGTCTTTATTATATTATGACAGACCAGCTAGATCTACTGTCTGTATTGTATTTTGACAGACCAGCTAGATCTACTGTCTCTATTATGTTTTGACAGACCAGCTTGATCTACTGTCTCTATTGTATTATGACAGACCAGCTAGATCTACTGTCTCTATTGTATTATGACAGACCATCTATATCTACTGTCTCTATTGTATTATGACAGACCAGCTTGATCTACTGTCTCTATTATAACATGACAGACCAGCTAGATCTACTGTCTCTATTATAACATGACAGACCAGCTAGATCTACTGTCTCTATTATATTATGACAGACCATCTATATCTACTGTCTCTATTGTATTATGACAGACCAGCTAGATCTACTGTCTCTATTGTATTATGACAGACCAGCTAGATCTACTGTCTCTATTATATTATGACAGACCAGCTAGATCTACTGTCTCTATTATATTATGACAGACCAGCTAGATCTACTGTCTCTATTATATTATGACAGACCAGCTAGATCTACTGTCTCTATTACATTATGACAGACCAGCTAGATCTACTGTCTCTATTACATTATGACAGACCAGCTTGATCTACTGTCTGTATTGTATTTTGACAGACCAGCTAGATCTACTGTCTCTATTGTATTTTGACAGACCAGCTAGATCTACTGTCTCTGTCTTTATTATATTATGACAGACCAGCTGGATCTACTGTCTCTATTACATTTTGACAGACCAGCTTGATCTACTGTCTGTATTGTATTTTGACAGACCAGCTAGATCTACAGTCGCTTTTATATACATGACAGTCCAGCTAGATCTACTGTCTGTATTGTATTTTGACAGACCAGCTAGATCTACTGTCTCTATTATGTTTTGACAGACCAGCTCGATCTACTGTCTCTATTACATTTTGACAGACCAGCTTGATCTACTGTCTGTATTGTATTTTGACAGACCAGCTTGATCTACTGTCTCTATTGTATTATGACAGACCAGCGAGATCTACTGTCGCTTTTATAACATGACAGTCCAGCTAGATCTACTGTCTCTATTATGTTTTGACAGACCAGCTAGATCTACTGTCTCTTATTACATTATGACAGACCAGCTCGATCTACTGTCTGTATTGTATTTTGACAGACCAGCTCGATCTACTGTCTCTATTGTATTTTGACAGACCAGCTTGATCTACTGTCTCTGTCTCTATTATATTATGACAGACCAGCTAGATCTACTGTCTCTATTGTATTATGACAGACCAGCTAGATCTACTGTCTCTATTGTATTTTGACAGACCAGCTAGGTCTACTGTCTCTATTACATTATGACAGACCAGCGAGATCTACTGTCGCTTTTATAACATGACAGTCCAGCTAGATCTACTGTCTCTATTATGTTTTGACAGACCAGCTAGATCTACTGTCTCTATTCCCATTATGACAGACCAG
>NW_026282293.1:0-13345 GCF_023373465.1 Oncorhynchus keta | reverse complement strand
GTCAGTGTGGTGTATTATCAATGGTTATATGCATCAAAATCACCTGAGGAGTCAGTGTGGTGTATTATCAATGGTTATATGCATCAAAATCACCTGAGGAGTCAGTGTGGTGTATTATCAATGGTTATATGCATGTGGTGTATTATCAATGGTTATATGCATCAACATCACCTGAGGAGTCAGTGTGGTGTATTATCAATGGTTATATGCATCAAAATCACCTGAGGAGTCAGTGTGGTGTATTATCAATGGTTATATGCATCAACATCACCTGAGGAGTCAGTGTGGTGTATTATCAATGGTTATATGCATCAAAATCACCTGAGGAGTCAGTGTGGTGTATTATCAATGGTTATATGCATCAACATCACCTGAGGAGTCAGTGTGGTGTATTATCAATGGTTATATGCATCACCATCACCTGAGGAGTCAGTGTGGTGTATTATCAATGGTTATATGCATCAAAATCACCTGAGGAGTCAGTGTGGTGTATTATCAATGGTTATATGCATCAACATCACCTGAGGAGTCAGTGTGGTGTATTATCAATGGTTATATGCATCAACATCACCTGAGGAGTCAGTGTGGTGTATTATCAATGGTTATATGCATCAAAATCACCTGAGGAGTCAGTGTGGTGTATTATCAATGGTTATATGCATCACCTGAGGAGTCAGTGTGGTGTATTATCAATGGTTATATGCATCAAAATCACCTGAGGAGTCAGTGTGGTGTATTATCAATGGTTATATGCATCAAAATCACCTGAGGAGTCAGTGTGGTGTATTATCAATGGTTATATGCATCAAAATCACCTGAGGAGTCAGTGTGGTGTATTATCAATGGTTATATGCATCAAAATCACCTGAGGAGTCAGTGTGGTGTATTATCAATGGTTATATGCATCAAAATCACCTGAGGAGTCAGTGTGGTATTATCAATGTATTTCAAAATCACCTGATCAGTGTTATATGGTTATATGCATCAAAATCACCTGAGGAGTCAGTGTGGTGTATTATCAATGGTTATATGCATCAAAATCACCTGAGGAGTCAGTGTGGTGTATTATCAATGGTTATATGCATCAAAATCACCTGAGGAGTCAGTGTGGTGTATTATCAATGGTTATATGCATCAACATCACCTGAGGAGTCAGTGTGGTGTATTATCAATGGTTATATGCATCAAAATCACCTGAGGAGTCAGTGTGGTGTATTATCAATGGTTATATGCATCAAAATCACCTGAGGAGTCAGTGTGGTGTATTATCAATGGTTATATGCATCAACATCACCTGAGGAGTCAGTGTGGTGTATTATCAATGGTTATATGCATCAAAATCACCTGAGGAGTCAGTGTGGTGTATTATCAATGGTTATATGCATCAAAATCACCTGAGGAGTCAGTGTGGTGTATTATCAATGGTTATATGCATCAAAATCACCTGAGGAGTCAGTGTGGTGTATTATCAATGGTTATATGCATCAAAATCACCTGAGGAGTCAGTGTGGTGTATTATCAATGGTTATATGCATCAAAATCACCTGAGGAGTCAGTGTGGTGTATTATCAATGGTTATATGCATCAAAATCACCTGAGGAGTCAGTGTGGTGTATTATCAATGGTTATATGCATCAAAATCACCTGAGGAGTCAGTGTGGTGTATTATCAATGGTTATATGCATCAAAATCATTGAGAAAGTTGTAAGATGTAGAACTATGTTAGTCAGTCCATGTTTTTACTCACCTTCAACTTAAACTCTGCCATGCTTCACTTTCCATCTGTGTAGCTTAACCTCAGCTGACGGAACAGCTGACAGTACATGGGTGTTGTGCAGAGTGTTCTTCCTGAGACATGACAAAGAAGCATGATATTCACACAACTATTTCATGTTACATATTTGACAATGCTAAGATTACTATCCTACAACAACCAGATTGCTTGGTTGGATGTCATTTTTTAATTATATATTTATACAGGACCAGTCAAACGTTTGGACACACCTACTCTTTCAAGGGTTTTTCTTTATTTTACTATTTTCTAAATTGTAGAATAATAGTGAAGACTTCAAAACTATGAAACAACACACATGGAATTATGTAGTAACCAAAAAAGTGTTGACCAAATCAAAATATTTTTTATATATGACATTCTTCTAAGTAGCCACCCTTTGCCTTGATGACAGCTTTGCACACTCTTGGCAGTCTCTCAACCAGCTTCATGAGGTAGTCACCTGGAATGCATTTAAATTATGGTGTGCCTTGTTAAATAAAAGTTAATTTGTGCAATTTCTTTCCTTAATGTGTTTGAGCCAATCAGTTGTGTTGTGACGAGGTGGGGGTGTATACATGAAACTGGCTCTCATGAGGACCGCCACAAGAAAGGAAGACCCAGAGTTACCTCTGCTGCAGAGAATAAGTTCATTAGAGTTACCAGCCTCAGAAATTGCAGCCCAAATAAATGCTTCACAGAGTTCAAGTAACAGACACATCTCAACATGAACTCTTCAGAAGAGATGTGTGCCTTTGTGGTCGAATTGCTGCAAAGAAACCACTCCTAAAGGACCAATAAGAAGAAGAGACTTGCTTGGGCCAAGAAAGACGAGCAATGGACATTAGACCGGTGGAAATAGATTAGACCGAGTCCTAATTTGAGATTTTTGGTCCCAACTGCCGTAGTCTTTGTGAGATGCAGAGTAGGTGAACGGATGATCTCTGCATGTGTGGTTCCCACCGTGAAGCAAGGCGGAGGTGGTGTGATGGTGTGCGGTGCTTTGCTGGTAACACTGTTTGTAATTTATTTAGAATTTAAGGAACACTAACCCAGCAAGGCTACCACAGCATTCTGCTATGAAACTCCATCCAATCTGGTTTGCGCTTAGTGGGACAATCATTTGTTTTTCAACAGGACAATGACCCAACACACTTCCAGGCTGTGTAAGGGCTATTTGACCAAGAAGGATAGTGATGGAGCGCTGCATCAGATGACCTGGCCTCCACAATCACCCGATGGTTTAGGATGAGTTGGACAGCAGAGTCATGGAAAAGCAGCCAACAAGTGTGGGAAGTCCTTCAAGACTGTTGGAAAAGCATTCCAGGTGAAGCTTGCTGAGAGAATGCCAAGAGTGTGCAAAGCTGCTATCACGGCAAAGGGTGGCTACTTTGAAGAATCTCAAATATAAAATATATTTTGATTTGTTTAACACTTTTTGGTTAGTGCATGATTATCTGTGTGTTATTTCATAGTGCATGTCTTCACTATTTTTCTACAATGTAAAAAAAAGAAAAACCCATGAATGAGTAGGTGTGTACAAACTTTTGACTGGTACAGTATATATTTTGTCAAAGTCAAACAAATACACATTTGTAGTCACTTTTCTTGTGGCTTATATACCTCCAAGTCAGCATTAATGTGTAGATCCCTTGCGGCCTGCTATTAAAACAGAAAATAACATCATTAGCAAATGAACAGGATTAAAATATTCAACATTTAGCTACCATCAAAGTGCAAGTTATGAAGGTAAACATTGAACTTGTGGATAGCTCATTACGTCTTGCTCGACAAACTCCTGTTCCGTTGCAGTTGCTGGAGGACTGGTTTGCTATAGCTTCTGCTTCTGTTGTTGGAATAGTTTAGTTACTTGTCGGCCTTTCGTTCATATCAGCCACCGTGTTGTAGTCTGGCATCTGATTCCGCATGGCTATGAGTTATTGGAAATCCATTACCTTGTTTTTTGATGTATCGTTCACACTCAGTAATTGTATGAAAAAATACAAATAAAATGTCAATAGCCGCTTTTCTTCTTTTGCTGTATTTTACTAGACTTGGTTAGCGAGCTAGCTACCAAGCAATCTGTTCTCACACTTACTAATTGTATCAAAACAATACAAATAAAATGTCAATAGCCGCTTTTCTTCTTTTGATGTATTTTACTAGACTTGGTTAGCAAGCTAGCTGCCAAGAAATCTGTTCTCCCACCAACATTGGATAGCTAACGTTAGCTAGCTTGCTACCAAAGGATAGTTGGCTAACTTTGCTTGCCAGCTAACATTAGCTTGTTTTAGTCAAAACAGCCACATAAATCCATGTAACATTATCATGTTAACTACAAAATACTCTAATATCAAAGTGGAAGAAAAAAAACATTTTCTAACATTTACTGAGATTAATATTCAACCCCCTGAGTTAATACACGTTAGAATCACCTTTGGTAGCAATTACAGCTTTGAGTCTTTCTGGGTAAGTCTCTAAGAGCGTTGCACATCTGGATTGTACAATATTTGCCCAACTCTTCAAGCTCAGTCATGTTGGATGTTGATCATTGCTAGACGACCATTTTCAAGTCTTGCCATAGATTTTCAAGACGATTTTAAGTCAACACTGTAACTAGGCCACTCAGGAACCTTCAATGTTGTCTTGGTAAGCAACTCCAGTGTATATTTGGCCTTAGGTTTTAGGTTATTGTCTTGCTGAAAAGTTAGTTTTGTCGCCCACTGTCTGTTGGGAAGCAGACTGAACCAGATTTTCTTCGAGGATTTTGCCTGTGCTTAGCTCTATTCTGGGTTTTAAAAATAAAATAAAACTCCCGAGCATATCCATAACTTGATGCAACCACCACCATGCTTGAAAATATGTACTCAGTGACATGTTGGATTTGTCCCAAACATAACGTTTGTTTTGAGTACAAAAAGTTAATATCTTTGCCACACTTTTTTTTCAGTATTTCTTTAGTGCCTTATTGCAAACAGGATGCATGTTTAGGAATATTATTTTGTACAGACTTTCTTTTCACTCTGTCATTTAGCTTAGAATTCTGGAGTAGTTTTCTCCTATCACAGCTATTAAACGTTGTTTTAAAATCACTATTGGCCTCATGGTGAAATCCTTGAGCGATTTCTTTCCTTTTCTTTCCACTGAGTTAGGAAGGATGCCTGTATCTTTGTAGTTACTGGGTGTATTGATGCACCATCCAAATCGTAATTAATAACATCATGCTCAAAGGGAAATTCAGTGTCTGCTTTCTTTGTTTTTTTTCCCATCTGCCAATTGGTGCCCTTCTTTCCAAGGCATTAGAAAACCATCCTGGTCTTTGTGGTTGAATCTGTGCTTGACATTCACTGCTCGACTGAGGGACCTTATAGATAATTATTGTATGTGTGGGGTATAGAGATGGTAATCATTCAAAATGACTTTAATATTATTGCAAACAGTGAGTCCATGCAACTTATTATGTGACTTGTTAAGCTTATTTTTATTCCTGGACGTTTTAAGGTCATAAAAATACTTATTGACTCGAGAAAATTGTATTAATTAGTAAAAATTCTCTAAACAAAATTCCACTTACTTTGTGGGGTATTGCGTGTAGATCAGTGGCCCAAAATCTACATTTTATCCGCTGTATAGTCTAATACCGTTCTGTACGGTGAGTGTTGTGTACTTCATGTAATTTAATCAAATTCTTTACATGCTTACTGACAAGCAATATAAGGGTTGTGAATTAAAGAAATATACACTGCAGTCAATTTGCATTCAGTAAGAATTTTTGTGGACCATTTAATCACACTTGTTACAATTCCATGTTGCACAATCACAAATAATACAAGGTACAGGTACAAGGGCATGAAGTAATGGCAAACAACCAATCATATCCCATATGCTGCAAAAACACCTTCATTGTCGTAGCCTATGCATTCACTACTGTACCTGGTTATATTTTGAGAACCTCACAAAAATACAAAATAAGTATTGTGAGTGTTAGGAAGAGCTTGGGCTTGTATCTAATATTTCTGTATCAGGATATTCATTCCTCGGGACATGTTGATCACGTGAATGATATAAAAAAGTGGATTTTTTTATATCATTCACTTCATCGGCAATAACGAAGGCGAATTCCATGTCTGCCATTAGCGGTTTCCTAGAAACATCAGAAGTTATTCGACTTCCTGAAGGTGCATATGTACATCCCCCCGACCGGTGTTGCCAACTAATTTTCAGGGTAAGTTGCTAGAGGCAGGTTGATTTGTTGCTAAAAGTTGCTAAATGACGTTGTGATGTCAATGCGTGATAACGTAAAACTGCGTCATTACGTAGAATACACAATAACGTTACTCAAATTGACTGGCCATCTCGGCCAAAAATTTGATTTGACATTTGTTCAGCGACAGACTCCCACTCCTTTCTGTACTTCTGGCTGTACAATTTTGATTGACACATGTTGATTGATGTTGTAAGTTGTGTTCAAGATCAAACATTCGTGACCAACAATATTCATTGGGTTTGGCTCGTCGAACCCGCACTACTGCTGTTGCAGTCAGCCAAAATTATTTGCAATTTACTGAAATTGCTGCTGGCCTGCTGCTGCCTGTGTACGAGCTGAGCGCATGCTGCTGCCTGTGTACGAGCTGAGCGCCTGCTGCTGCCTGTGTACGAGCTGAGCGCCTGCTGCTGCCTGTGTACGAGCTGAGCGCCTGCTGCTGCCTGTGTACGAGCTGAGCGCCTGCTGCTGCCTGTGTACGAGCTGAGCGCCTGCTGCTGACGTCACGCACAATGCACTTTTGCAGCCAGGCACGTGTGTTCTGACTGAGTGTGTGACATAGAAAATTGTTGTTTTTGTTGGAAAACCTTTCTTTGAAAACCACATCAGTGGCCGACTTTCAGCTGTAGCAGATGCAGTTCCCCCGACTTCACTCCTCGACTTTCATCTGCTGTAGATTGCTTCAGCCTTTACCACTCAAACAAGCACAGAAACTCTGGGCGTCGTTAGTTACCATAGTCACAAAGCCATAAATTCACTCAATGGACAGTTGAACAGCAAGATACAGCCACCTTTCCAGAAGGAAGACAGCCACCTTTCCAGATGATTTGCCATTGCAGCCAGAACAGACCCAGGAGTCATTTTGGCAGGATGAACATGTTTTGTGTGTGTTTATTATTACAGAGTTGTTTGCTCTCTGTAAAAGCGTTAATAATATTGTCTCTGAGTAGCCTATTCTTCAACTAACAACTAGTATACATTGGTGACATTTCATAACAGTTTATACAGTTGGCTACTTTATTGCTAAGCCTTTCAGGCCCCTGTTTATTTTCAATGTCATTTCATTAGAAACTTTTTTTCTCTTAGTGTTATGTGTTTAACTTCCATGTAGTCTACTTGAGATTTCACCACCATGTTTGTATCTGCTCAACAACACAGATCCATGTCAAGCTCACACAGGTTGCAGCAAATGCTTGCAGACTTTTTTCCATGGAACTGGGATAAAAAAGCAGATTACTCCATCATGCACTGGACAGACAACTGTGTACTACAACATCAGAATGAAGTTCAGAAAATGCAACAGAGTATGTGGACACAGGCAAAGACCAAGGCACACAGGAAAACAATAGAGACTGAAACTGAGATTCTCAGAGCTATTTAAATTGCCGTATTTCATGCCCATGGACATGGCTGTAGTGGACTCTGGGCATCAAAACACATTTTTACCGTCTGGAAGAATATTGGTGTGCTGGATGATGGAATGATAAGAAATATTCAGTTTAAGTTGGCCACCTGCTCGCTAAAATCTCATCAGGGTTTTCTCATTTCAATGCACATGAATGTAAAATGTGACATGCGTTTACCCTTATTCGCTCTGTTATGATTGCTGACCTATTTTGTCAACGCCTGTACCGGCTTATGTACAAAATGTATCACAGTGGAGCGAGTTGGCTTTTTCCACTTGCAACAGTTATGTGAGAACTTTGCAAGGTTGCATGGAAAACAGTATTGCACATAGAATATGCACCGTAGCCACTTGAAGAAATGCTTTTGGACTATAGTACAATGTGTGACCAACCAGCTCAAGTCGGTCTAATGTAGCCTCACAGAGCTACAAAATGGTATATCATACACTGTATTTGAGGAACAATGGAAAAGTCATTTTTCTTGAAAGTTGATTAAACTTGTAAACTTCATTTTTCGATAAAATGGCCTTTGAATGTTTTGGTACTATTACTGGAGAGCCCTTCTTTGTCTACTCACATTCGGCATCATTCACACTCTCTTAAGCTTTAGCCACACCCATCTCTTTAAGGGTTGATCAGAGCATTCAGTACTAACAGCAGTCAAGCACCCTGTAAAGACCTTTTGTTATAAACAGATTCAAAATAGCTATTGATATCAAATGTGTATTTTGTGCTTGTGACTCGGGACTCTTGACCTTTTTATTTTTGGACTGTTCTTATGTCAGAAGATTTTGGCGTGAGTTAGAAGATTTTATTTTCAAATAAACTACTATTAATGTTAGTTTGAAAGACTGATATTATGTTTTATTTTGATTGAAATTATATGGACCCTGATTTGAACTTTCATTGTTAATTTGTTTATTTTTCATGGCAGATTCTTTATCCATAAAATGAAGTGGGCGGAAGACAAACCCCTCTTCACATAGAATTTAAATATTCTTTTTGAAATGATCAGTGTAAGTAAAAACAAAAAGCAATATGTACCATAAAACTTTTTTGAAGAATTGAAAATGTATCTCAATATGTAATACCCTGTGTGTTAGGTTTATGTACTCTTGTATTTGTTTTGTTCATAATAATATATATATATTTTTTTTAAATAGCAGTCAAGCACCCAAGCAAACTTGCTAGCTACTTCCAGACAGAACAGCTCACTGTACATTACTCACCCTAGCAGAGCTGGTTAGGCTGTTATGTTTTCCAGAGCGCTGGTGACTGCAGCTGTGCTGTCAGATTGTCAGTTCGTAAATTCAGAGCGTTTCGTTCTCGGACCGTTCAGAGAGCACGCTGGACGCTCTGGCCGATGAGTAGGGGTTGATCCAAACGTTCTGACTTCACAACGGCAGTCAAGCACCCAAGCTAACTGGCTAACATTAACTAGCTACTTCCAGACACAAATGAGAGAACACCCAACTCTGACCATTTTACTTGTCCAAGCAGAGATGGTTAGGCTGTTTTCATGTTATCCAGAGCATTGGTGACTGTAACTGTGCTGCTGGAAATAATGTAATTCTGCTTTTTTGCCAACGTTTACTGACACCGCCATATTCAACGGGTGTTGAGCGTTCGTAAATTCTTCAGTTATTCTGCACTCTGGTACACTCAGACGAGAGTACTCTTAATTGGCCAGACTGAATTTACGAACGCACCCGAATTGGTTACTTGCATAGTGGGTTATTTTGTTAAGATGAACAATGAACCATACTCCCAACTCATGATGTTACTACCCTGCATGAATCTGCAGGTAGTTAACCAACCAGGTTCAATGTTAGCTAGCCAAGCAAATGGTTCTGAGATACGTATAATAAGATCATACACGTAATGTTAGCTAGCGAGCCAGCCAGCTAACGTTAGTTGGCTAACAGTACACTTTAACTTGAAATGAAACCCCTTTTATAGATGGATGCATCTCCAGTTGCAGATGCCATGGTTGCCCTTAGTTTGAAGATGTAATCCGGAGATAGGTGTTTTCTCCATCTCTCAGCTATCATACTCTAATTCCACTGAACTCAGTCCTCCAGAAAGTGGAAAGCAACACGTATGCAGTTTTAATACCCAAGTTAAAAGCAGGGTTAGACAGGAGTACCAATACATACTGACCAGCTCAAATAGACAGAAGCGTGCTATATGGCCAAACTCGTCTCTCAGCATGTCCAGCCCACTCATTATCTCAGCCAATCATGGCTAGCGGTAAGGTTACTTTCGTTTTCTGTGGCTAAACCAACTGGACTCGCAATTGAACTATTTTATTCTTATTTACAGATTGCATACAAGTTTGTTATTAAGGCACATGAATGTTCACATGTTCATGTTATTGTTTTAAGTGTGTTACTATTTTAAATGTAAATTTGATTTGATATTAGACCTTTATTGATGATTGTATGAATATAGAAACCATATATACCATATATTAACTTTATAGTCTATACTTCTTGTTAAGACATGAAGAAAAAAACAAATATGTACTAGGTTATAAACCTACTAAATACATGTTTGGAGTAGTTTGAGGACAATAGACAAGCTGTTAGAGGCTATTAGCGTGTGTAAATATCCATGACCTTCCAGAGCCGATTGGTAAGACTGTTTTTGTTCTGACTTCTCAATACTGCTTTTCTACTTCTTATCATTAAAGATATTCTCTGATTTACACTTGAAACAGGCCATTTTACACAGTGCTAGCCAGTCAAAGGTATCTTTCTCCATTTGAAGTAGTGTAAAAAAGCATGGGTTTTCTGCTGTTTGCTGTGCTCCATTTTGGCACATTTTCCCCTGGTCTGCTCTCCTGCCTATCGCTGAGTTAATCAAACAAGAATCGCTCTCCTCCTCTCAGCCCAGCAGCATAGACAGCTACTGTACCTAGCTGGAGCCAGAGAGTTGGAGCCTGCATGGGTCTGGAATGCTGTAGCCCTCCTGGTGAGGTGGTGCCTAGAGAGCCAGAGAGTTGGAGCCTGCATGGCTCTGGAATGCTGTAGCCCTCCTGGTGAGGTGGTGCCTAGAGAGCCAGAGAGTTGGAGCCTGCATGGCTCTGGAATGCTGTAGCCCCTCCTGGTGAGGTGGTGCCTACCGCTGTAGAGGCTCTGTTCCTGGTCAGGCCCTCCGGAATACATCTGAAAAATAACAGACCTGAGATTATGGGAAATTACACAGATTTGAGATTATGGAAAATTACACAGATTTGAGATTATGGGAAAGAGGATATTTAGGAACAATGGGAAGCATATCCAAGAAACAAAACTCTTAATCTTGTGTTCTTGTGTGTGTTTGTTCCTGTGGGTTTTGTATATTATCCTGTCCTGACCAGCTCTCTCGTGGAATTGTACTGGCAAGAATGTACAGTTTGTGTTTTTATTTTTTAACCATTCTCTGTCTTCCCCCCTCAGGCGTTGCTGAAGATGGACTGCCAGGGCCTGGTGGCCAGGCTGGTGATGGACTTTGTCCTGCTGACCACGGCGGTGGAGGTGGCTGGGCGGTGGCGGGAACTGGCTGAAAGGCTATCCAAAGTGTCCCGTCTGCAGCTGGATGCATACGAGGGACCGCACAGAGACAGGAACGGGAGTGGTGGACAACGAGGTTAGGCTAGGTTCTGATCTGGCATTATTGAAATACTACACACAGCTTTTGGAAATGACATGACCTGTGAACTGGAAATGGTTAAAGACTTTTTGTGCTTTACATACTTTTGGATTGATATACTATGAATGTCAGAAAACAATAACCATTGTTAAACTGGTGGAGCATAACATGCCAGTTCCATGTGATTTTATTGTCACCCTCACTTCAATATGTATACCCTTCAATTACCACACCACATCGTCCTCTGTCCTTATCTCTCCCTGTGCTGCACTGTGGGTAAGCCAATAACATCATTATGACCATAGTAAGTAAATAACCTTGCACGAGCGTTTGCTTGTGCGAGCTAGAACAGCTCATAGGAGCAGGAGCCTATCTCCTGTTTTCTGTAGCATGAGGCAGCTTGATGTACAAGTACACCCCTGGACAGATAGGACGCTAGTCTACCACATTCTATATCCTTAATGCTGAGTGGCGACGCAGAGACGTGTTGAGTCCCATTTTTACAGTCTTTGGTATGAAGCGGCCGGGGAATCGAACTTCCAACCTCAGGGCGGGCAATCTAATTACATTTACATTACATTTAAGTCATTTAGCAGACGCTCTTATCCAGAGCGACTTACAAATTGGTGCATTCACCTTATGACATCCAGTGGAACAGCCACTTTACAATAGTGCATCTAAATCTTTTAAGGGGGGTGAGAAGGATTACTTGATCCTATCCTAGGTATTCCTTAAAGAGGTGGGGTTTCAGGTGTCTCCGGTGGTGATTGACTCCGCTGTCCTGGCGTCGTGAGGGAGTTTGTTCCACCATTGGGGGCCAGAGCAGCGAACAGTTTTGACTGGGCTGAGCGGAACTGTACTTCCTCAGTGGTAGGGAGGCGAGCAGGCCAGAGGTGGATGAACGCAGTGCCCTTGTTTGGGTGTAGGGCCTGATCAGAGCCTGGAGGTACTGAGGTGCCGTTCCCCTCACAGCTCCGTAGGCAAGCACCATGGTCTTGTAGCGGATGCGAGCTTCAACTGGAAGCCAGTGGAGAGAGCGGAGGAGCGGGGTGACGTGAGAGAACTTGGGAAGGTTGAACACCAGACGGGCTGCGGCGTTCTGATGAGTTGTAGGGGGTTTAATGGCACAGGCAGGGAGCCCAGCCAACAGCGAGTTGCAGTAATCCAGACGGGGAGATGACAAGTGCCTGGATTAGGACCTGCGCCGCTTCCTGTGTGAGGCAGGGTCGTACTCTGCGGATGTTGTAGAGCATGAACCTACAGGAACGGGCCACCGCCTTGATGTTAGTTGAGAACGACAGGGTGTTGTCCAGGATCACGCCAAGGTTCTTAGCGCTCTGGGAGGAGGACACAATGGAGTTGTCAATCGTGATGGCGAGATCATGTAACGGGCAGTCCTTCCCCGGGAGGAAGAGCAGCTCCGTCTTGCCGAGGTTCAGCTTGAGGGGGTGGTGATCCGTCATCCACACTGATATGTCTGCCAGACATGCAGAGATGCGATTCGCCACCTGGTCATCAGAAGGGAGAAAGGAGAATATTAATTGTGTGTCGTCTGCATAGCAATGATAGGAGAGACCATGTGGAGGTTATGACAGAGCCAAGTGACTTGGTGTATAGCGAGAATAGGAGAGGGCCTAGAACAGAGCCCTGGGGGACACCAGTGGTGAGAGCGCGTGGTGAGGAGACAGATTCTCGCCACGCCACCTGGTAGGAGCGACCTGTCAGGTAGGACGCAATCCAAGCGTGGGCCGCGCCGGAGATGCCCAACTCGGAGAGGGTGGAGAGGAGGATCTGATGGTTCACAGTATCGAAGGCAGCCGATAGGTCTAGAAGGATGAGCAGAGGAGAGAGAGTTAGCTTGAAGAGTGCGGAGCGCCTCCGTGGATACAGAGAAGAGCAGTCTCAGTTGAATGACTAGTCTTGAAACCTGACTGATTTGGATCAAGAAGGTCATTCTGAGAGAGATAGCGGGAGAGCTGGCCAAGGACGGCACGTTCAAGAGTTTTGGAGAGAAAAGAAAGAAGGGATACTGGTCTGTAGTTGTTGACATCGGAGGGATCGAGTGTAGGTTTTTTCAGAAGGGGTGCAACTCTCGCTCTCTTGAAGACGGAAGGGACGTAGCCAGCGGTCAGGGATGAGTTGATGAGCGAGGTGAGGTAAGGGAGAAGGTCTCCGGAAATGGTCTGGAGAAGAGAGGAGGGGATAGGGTCAAGCGGGCAGGTTGTTGGGCGGCCGGCCGTCACAAGACGCGAGATTTCATCTGGAGAGAGA
>NW_026282292.1:0-1741 GCF_023373465.1 Oncorhynchus keta | reverse complement strand
CGCCAACTGACTTTTCTGAAGCGTTTGATGACTCTGATAGGTCCCCAGAGGTAGGTAAATAATAATAAATGACATGTGTTTTTGGCCTACATATGATAGAATAAAGGCTATACTTTCAACATAATAATTTAATTTCAGCTAAAATGCCTTGTACAATCACTTTTCCCCCTGGAGAAATTACAAGGCTACACCCACGAATTTACTCATTCCCTATTAGGTATCGATTATACATGCTCCAGGTTTCATACAATTTGTGATGTTTTAGATCATTATTTCTGCCCCATGCAATATAAATGATAACCTACAGCTTGATTTGATATTACATGTGTATTTTTTATATATATTTTTTACTTCTGATGTGGTAGGCCTATGTTTGTGATTGATACACTACGTGACCAAATGTATGTGGACACCTGCTCGTGGAACATCACGTTCCAAAATCATGGGCATTAATATGGAGTTGGTCCACCCTTTGCTGCTATAACAGCCTCCACTCTTCTGTGAAGGCCTTTCACTAGATGTTAAACATTACTGATGGGAATTGCTTCCATTCAGCCACAAGAGCATTAGTGAGGTCGCAGTCGGCATTCCAAATTATCCGAAAGGTCTTCGATGGTGTTGAGGTCAGTGCTCTTTGCAGGCCAGTTAAGTTCTTCCACACCGATCCCGACAGACCATTTCTGTATGGACCTCGCTTTGTGCACAGGGGCATTGTCATTCTGAAACAGGAAAGGGCCTTCCACAAACTGTTGCCACAAAGCTGGAAGGAGAGTATCGTCTAGAATGTCATTGTATGCTGTAGCATTAAGATTTCCCTTCACTGGAACTAAGGGGCCTAGCCCGAACCATGAAAAACAGCCCAAAGCCATTATTCCTCCTCCACCAAACATTACAGTTGGCACTATGCATTCAGACAGGTAGCTTTCTCCTGGCATCCGCCAAACCCAGATTCGACCGTCTGACTGTCAGATGGTGAAGCATGATTCATCACTCCAGAGAACCACGTTTCCACTGCCCCAGAGTCCAAAGCCGGTGAGCTTCACACCACTCCACCCGACGCTTGGCATTCTGCATGGTGATCTTAGGCTGCTTGGACATGGAAACACATTTAATGAAGCTCCCAACGAAAAAGTTATTATGCTGACATTGCTTCCAGAGGTAGTTTTGAACTCTGTAGAGAGTGTTGCAACAGAGGACAGACGATTGTTACACGCAATGCGCTTCAACACTCGGCGGTCCCATTCTGTGAGCTTGTGCGGCCGAGCCGTTGTGGCTCCTTGATGTACATAACAACACCTACAGTTGACCAGAGCAGCTGTAGCAGGGCAGAAGTTTGATGAACTGACTTGACTGTGCCATGTTGAAAGTCACTGAGCTCTTCAGTAAAGGCCATGCTACTGCCAATGTTTGTCTTTGGAAATTGCATGGCTGTTTGCTCGATTTTATACACCTGTCGGCAACGGGTGTGGCTGAATAAGACGAATCCACTAATTTGAAGGGGTGTCCACATATTTTTGTATGTATATTGTATATTCGGTGGATATTTCACTCATGCTTCACATATTTGAGGTTACAGAAAATGAGTTGATAATCGGAATTTGGTACTTTTTGAGTGAATGTTTGTTTGGAAAGGGTTTACAAAAGATAATTGCTGTGTCTGGCGAGCTTTTTGTAGAATTATGAGAGAATCAGTGTGCGAGTTGTTAAAGTGCAGTGCCGCTGAAGGCCTCTCATTGTTTCT
>NW_026282291.1:0-10603 GCF_023373465.1 Oncorhynchus keta | reverse complement strand
TAGACAGCACAGCAAAAATTGGACATCCAATTTCCATGTTGCAACTTGCTGAAAACTGTCCACAATGTTTCATTTCATCTCAAATAAGACAGCACAGCAAAAATTGGACATCCAGAGTGCATCAAACATGATTTAGAGCTTGTTTATGGAAAAGTGCTTATTTATGCATTCTACAATGTTTTCATAACATCTCGAGTAAACATAACAAAACAAAATGTTATCCAGAGTGCATCAAACATGATTTAGAGCTTGTTTATGGAAAAGTGCTTATTTATGCATTCTACAATGTTTTCATAACATCTCGAATAAACATAACAAAACAAAATGTTATCCAGAGTGCATCAAACATGATTTAGAGCTTGTTTATGGAAAAGTGCTTATTTATGCATTCTACAATGTTTTCATAACATCTCGAGTAAACATAACAAAACAAAATGTTATCCAGAGTGCATCAAACATGATTTAGAGCTTGTTTATGGAAAAGTGCTTATTTCTGGATTTCCATGTTGCAACTTGCTGAAAACTGTCCCACAATGTTTCATTTCATCTCAAATAAGACAGCACAGCAAAAATTGGACATCCAGAGTGCATCAAACATGATTTAGAGCTTGTTTATGGAAAAGTGCTTATTTATGCATTCTACAATGTTTTCATAACATCTCGAGTAAACATAACAAAACAAAATGTTATCCAGAGTGCATCAAACATGATTTAGAGCTTGTTTATGGAAAAGTGCTTTTCTGGATTTATGCAACTTCTGAAAACTGTCAATGTTTTCATAACATCTCGAATAAACATAACAAAACAAAATGTTATCCAGAGTGCATCAAACATGATTTAGAGCTTGTTTATGGAAAAGTGCTTATTTATGCATTCTACAATGTTTTCATAACATCTCGAATAAACATAACAAAACAAAATGTTATCCAGAGTGCATCAAACATGATTTAGAGCTTGTTTATGGAAAAGTGCTTATTTATACATTCTACAATGTTTTCATAACATCTCGAATAAACATAACAAAACAAAATGTTATCCAGAGTGCATCAAACATGATTTAGAGCTTGTTTATGGAAAAGTGCTTATTTCTGGATTTCCATGTTGCAACTTGCTGAAAACTGTCCCACAATGTTTCATTTCATCTCAAATAGACAGCACAGCAAAAAAATGGACATCCAGAGTGCATCAAACATGATTTAGAGCTTGTTTATGGAAAAGTGCTTATTTATGCATTCACATTGTTTTCATAACATCTCGAATAAACATAACAAAACAAAATGTTATCCAGAGTGCATCAAACATGATTTAGAGCTTGTTTATGGAAAAGTGCTTATTTCTGGATTTCCATGTTGCAACTTGCTGAAAACTGTCCACAATGTTTCATTTCATCTCAAATAAGACAGCACAGCAAAAATTGGACATCCAGAGTGCATCAAACATGATTTAGAGCTTGTTTATGGAAAAGTGCTTATTTCTGGATTTCCATGTTGCAACTTGCTGAAAACTGTCCACAATGTTTCATTTCATCTCAAATAAGACAGCACAGCAAAAATTGGACATCCAGAGTGCATCAAACATGATTTAGAGCTTGTTTATGGAAAAGTGCTTATTTATGCATTCTACAATGTTTTCATAACATCTCGAGTAAACATAACAAAACAAAATGTTATCCAGAGTGCATCAAACATGATTTAGAGCTTGTTTATGGAAAAGTGCTTATTTCTGGATTTCCATGTTGCAACTTGCTGAAAACTGTCCACAATGTTTCATTTCATCTCAAATAAGACAGCACAGCAAAAAAAATGTTATCCAGAGTGCATCAAACATGATTTAGAGCTTGTTTATGGAAAAGTGCTTATTTATGCATTCTACAGTGTTTTCATAACATCTCGAATAAACATAACAAAACAAAATGTTATCCAGAGTGCATCAAACATGATTTAGAGCTTGTTTATGGAAAAGTGCTTATTTCTGGATTTCCATGTTGCAACTTGCTGAAAACTGTCCACAATGTTTCAATTTCATCTCAAATAGACAGCACAGCAAAAATTGGACATCCAGAGTGCATCAAACATGATTTAGAGCTTGTTTATGGAAAAGTGCTTATTTATGCATTCTACAATGTTTTCATAACATCTCGAATAAACATAACAAAACAAAATGTTATCCAGAGTGCATCAAACATGATTTAGAGCTTGTTTATGGAAAAGTGCTTATTTCTGCATTTCCATGTTGCAACTTGCTGAAAACTGTCCACAAATGTTTCATTTCATCTCAAATAGACAAAGCAAAATTGGACATCCAGAGTGCATCAAACATGATTTAGAGCTTGTTTATGGAAAAGTGCTTATTTCTGGATTTCCATGTTGCAACTTGCTGAAAACTCACAATGTTTCATTTCATCTCAAATAGACAGCACAGCAAAATTGGACATCCAGAGTGCATCAAACATGATTTAGAGCTTGTTTATGGAAAAGTGCTTATTTATGCATTCTACATGTTTTCATAACATCTCGAATAAACATAACAAAACAAAATGTTATCCAGAGTGCATCAAACATGATTTAGAGCTTGTTTATGGAAAAGTGCTTATTTATGCATTCTGCAATTGTTTTCATAACATCTCGAATAAACATAACAAAAAAAATGTTATCCAGAGTGCATCAAACATGATTTAGAGCTTGTTTATGGAAAAGTGCTTATTTATGCATTCTACAAAACTGTGTTTTCATAACATCTCGAATAAACATAACAAAACAAAATGTTATCCAGAGTGCATCAAACATGATTTAGAGCTTGTTTATGAAAAGTGCTTATTTCTGGATTTCCATGTTGCAACTTGCTGAAAACTGTCCACAATGTTTCATTTCATCTCAAATAAGACAGCACAGCAAAAATTGGACATCCAGAGTGCATCAAACATGATTTAGAGCTTGTTTATGGAAAAGTGCTTATTTATGCATTCTACAATGTTTTCATAACATCTCGAATAAACATAACAAAACAAAATGTTATCCAGAGTGCATCAAACATGATTTAGAGCTTGTTTATGGAAAAGTGCTTATTTATGCATTCTACAATGTTTTCATAACATCTCGAATAAACATAACAAAACAAAATGTTATCCAGAGTGCATCAAACATGATTTAGAGCTTGTTTATGGAAAAGTGCTTATTTATGCATTCTACAAAACTGTTTTCATAACATCTCAAATAAACATAACAAAACAAAAAATGTTATCCAGAGTGCATCAAACATGATTTAGAGCTTGTTTATGGAAAAGTGCTTATTTATGCATTCTACATTGTTTTCATAACATCTCGAATAAACATAACAAAACAAAATGTTATCCAGAGTGCATCAAACATGATTTAGAGCTTGTTTATGAGTGCTTATTTCTGGATTTCCATGTTGCAACTTGCTGAAAACTGTCCACAATGTTTCATTTCATCTCAAATAGACAGCACAGCAAAAATTGGACATCCAGAGTGCATCAAACATGATTTAGAGCTTGTTTATGGAAAAGTGCTTATTTATGCATTCTACAGTGTTTTCATAACATCTCGAATAAACATAACAAAACAAAATGTTATCCAGAGTGCATCAAACATGATTTAGAGCTTGTTTATGGAAAAGTGCTTATTTATGCATTCTACATTGTTTTCATAACATCTCGAATAAACATAACAAAAACATTTTTTCATCCAGAGTGCATCAAACATGATTTAGAGCTTGTTTATGGAAAAGTGCTTATTTCTGTATTTCCATGTTGCAACTTGCTGAAAACTGTCCACAATGTTTCATTTCATCTCAAATAGACAGCACAGCAAAAATTGGACATCCAGAGTGCATCAAACATGATTTAGAGCTTGTTTATGGAAAAGTGCTTATTTATGCATTCTACAGTGTTTTCATAACATCTCGAATAAACATAACAAAACAAAATGTTATCCAGAGTGCATCAAACATGATTTAGAGCTTGTTTATGGAAAAGTGCTTATTTCTGGATTTCCATGTTGCAACTTGCTGAAAACTGTCCACAATGTTTTCATTTCATCTCAAATAAACAGCACAGCAAAAAATTGGACATCCAGAGTGCATCAAACATGATTTAGAGCTTGTTTATGGAAAAGTGCTTATTTATGCATTCTACAGTTGTTTTCATAACATCTCGAATAAACATAACAAAACAAAATGTTATCAGAGTGCATCAAACATGATTTAGAGCTTGTTTATGGAAAAGTGCTTATTTCTGGATTTCCATGTTGCAACTTGCTCTGTCCACAATGTTTCATTTCATCTCAAATAGACAGCACAGCAAAAATTGGACATCCAGAGTGCATCAAACATGATTTAGAGCTTGTTTATGGAAAAGTGCTTATTTATGCATTCTACAGTGTTTTCATAACATCTCGAATAAACATAACAAAACAAAATGTTATCCAGAGTGCATCAAACATGATTTAGAGCTTGTTTATGGAAAAGTGCTTATTTCTGTATTTCCATGTTGCAACTTGCTGAAAACTGTCCACAATGTTTCATTTCATCTCAAATAGACAACACAGCAAAAATTGGACATCCAGAGTGCATCAAACATGATTTAGAGCTTGTTTATGGAAAAGTGCTTATTTCTGTATTTCCATGTTGCAACTTGCTGAAAACTGTCCACAATGTTTAATTTCATCTCAAATAGACAGCACAGCAAAAATTGGACATCCAGAGTGCATCAAACATGATTTAGAGCTTGTTTATGGAAAAGTGCTTATTTATGCATTCTACAGTGTTTTCATAACATCTCGAATAAACATAACAAAACAAAATGTTATCCAGAGTGCATCAAACATGATTTAGAGCTTGTTTATGGAAAAGTGCTTATTTATGCATTCTTCTAAGTGTTTTCATAACATCTCGAATAAACATAACAAAACAAAATGTTATCCAGAGTGCATCAAACATGATTTAGAGCTTGTTTATGGAAAAGTGCTTATTTCTGTATTTCCATGTTGCAACTTGCTGAAAACTGTCCACAATGTTTCATTTCATCTCAAATAGACAGCACAGCAAAAATTGGACATCCAGAGTGCATCAAACATGATTTAGAGCTTGTTTATGGAAAAGTGCTTATTTATGCATTCTACATTGTTTTCATAACATCTCGAATAAACATAACAAAACAAAATGTTATCCAGAGTGCATCAAACATGATTTAGAGCTTGTTTATGGAAAAGTGCTTATTTCTGTATTTCCATGTTGCAACTTGCTGAAAACTGTCCACAATGTTTCATTTCATCTCAAATAGACAAACAGCAAAAATTGGACATCCAGAGTGCATCAAACATGATTTAGAGCTTGTTTATGGAAAAGTGCTTATTTCTGGATTTCCATGTTGCAACTTGCTGAAAACTGTCCCACAATGTTTCATTTCATCTCAAATAAGACAGCACAGCAAAAAATGGACATCCAGAGTGCATCAAACATGATTTAGAGCTTGTTTATGGAAAAGTGCTTATTTATGCATTCTACAATGTTTTCATAACATCTCGAGTAAACATAACAAAACAAAATGTTATCCAGAGTGCATCAAACATGATTTAGAGCTTGTTTATGGAAAAGTGCTTATTTATGCATTCTACAATGTTTTCATAACATCTCGAGTAAACATAACAAAACAAAATGTTATCCAGAGTGCATCAAACATGATTTAGAGCTTGTTTATGAAAAGTGCTTATTTCTGGATTTCCATGTTGCAACTTGCTGAAAACTGTCCACAATGTTACATTTCATCTCAAATAAGACAGCACAGCAAAAATTGGACATCCAGAGTGCATCAAACATGATTTAGAGCTTGTTTATGGAAAAGTGCTTATTTATGCATTCTACAGTAACATCTCGAATAAACATAACAAAACAAAATGTTATCCAGAGTGCATCAAACATGATTTAGAGCTTGTTTATGGAAAAGTGCTTATTTATGCATTCTACATGTTTTTCATAACATCTCGAATAAACATAACAAAACAAAATGTTATCCAGAGTGCATCAAACATGATTTAGAGCTTGTTTATGGAAAAGTGCTTATTTCTGGATTTCCATGTTGCAACTTGCTGAAAACTGTCCACAATGTTAATTTCATCTCAAATAGACAGCACAGCAAAAATTGGACATCCAGAGTGCATCAAACATGATTTAGAGCTTGTTTATGGAAAAGTGCTTATTTCTGGATTTCCATGTTGCAACTTGCTGAAAACTGTCCACAATGTTAATTTCATCTCAAATAGACAGCACAGCAAAAATTGGACATCCAGAGTGCATCAAACATGATTTAGAGCTTGTTTATGGAAAAGTGCTTATTTATGCATTCTACAGTGTTTTCATAACATCTCGAATAAACATAACAAAACAAAATGTTATCCAGAGTGCATCAAACATGATTTAGAGCTTGTTTATGGAAAAGTGCTTATTTCTGGATTTCCATGTTGCAACTTGCTGAAAACTGTCCCACAATGTTTCATTTCATCTCAAATAAGACAGCACAGCAAAAAATGGACATCCAGAGTGCATCAAACATGATTTAGAGCTTGTTTATGGAAAAGTGCTTATTTCTGGATTTCCATGTTGCAACTTGCTGAAAACTGTCCACAATGTTTCATTTCATCTCAAATAAGACAGCACAGCAAAAATTGGACATCCAGAGTGCATCAAACATGATTTAGAGCTTGTTTATGGAAAAGTGCTTATTTCTGGATTTCCATGTTGCAACTTGCTGAAAACTGTCCACAATGTTTCATTTCATCTCAAATAGACAACACAGCAAAAATTGGACATCCAGAGTGCATCAAACATGATTTAGAGCTTGTTTATGGAAAAGTGCTTATTTCTGTATTTCCATGTTGCAACTTGCTGAAAACTGTGCACAATGTTAATTTCATCTCAAATAGACAGCACAGCAAAAATTGGACATCCAGAGTGCATCAAACATGATTTAGAGCTTGTTTATGGAAAAGTGCTTATTTATGCATTCTACATTGTTTTCATAACATCTCGAATAAACATAACAAAACAAAATGTTATCCAGAGTGCATCAAACATGATTTAGAGCTTGTTTATGGAAAAGTGCTTATTTATGCATTCTACATTGTTTTCATAACATCTCGAATAAACATAACAAAAAAAATGTTATCCAGAGTGCATCAAACATGATTTAGAGCTTGTTTATGGAAAAGTGCTTATTTATGCATTCTCCATGTTGTTTTCAAACATCTCGAATAAACATAACAAAACAAAATGTTATCCAGAGTGCATCAAACATGATTTAGAGCTTGTTTATGGAAAAGTGCTTATTTATGCATTCTACATTGTTTTCATAACATCTCGAATAAACATAACAAACAAAATGTTATCCAGAGTGCATCAAACATGATTTAGAGCTTGTTTATGGAAAAGTGCTTATTTATGCATTCTGCAGTGTTTTCATAACATCTCGAATAAACAAAACAAAACAAAATGTTATCCAGAGTGCATCAAACATGATTTAGAGCTTGTTTATGGAAAAGTGCTTATTTATGCATTCTACAGTTGTTTTCATAACATCTCGAATAAACATAACAAAACAAAATGTTATCCAGAGTGCATCAAACATGATTTAGAGCTTGTTTATGGAAAAGTGCTTATTTCTGGATTTCCATGTTGCAACTTGCTGAAAACTGTCCACAATGTTGATTTCATCTCAAATAGACAGCACAGCAAAAATTCATAACATCTCGAATAAATTGGACATCCAGAGTGCATCAAACATGATTTAGAGCTTGTTTATGGAAAAGTGCTTATTTATGCATTCTACAGTGTTTTCATAACATCTCGAATAAACATAACAAAACAAAATGTTATCCAGAGTGCATCAAACATGATTTAGAGCTTGTTTATGGAAAAGTGCTTATTTATGCAAAATAAACATAACAAAACAAAATGTTATCCAGAGTGCATCAAACATGATTTAGAGCTTGTTTATGGAAAAGTGCTTATTTATGCATTCTACAATGTTTTCATAACATCTCGAATAAACATAACAAAACAAAATGTTATCCAGAGTGCATCAAACATGATTTAGAGCTTGTTTGTGGAAAAGTGCTTATTTCTGGATTTCCATGTTGCAACTTGCTGAAAACTGTCCACAAATGTTAATTTCATCTCAAATAGACAGCACAGCAACAATTGGACATCCAGAGTGCATCAAACATGATTTAGAGCTTGTTTATGGAAAAGTGCTTATTTATGCATTCTACAGTGTTTTCATAACATCTCGAATAAACATAACAAAACAAAATGTTATCCAGAGTGCATCAAACATGATTTAGAGCTTGTTTATGGAAAAGTGCTTATTTCTGGATTTCCATGTTGCAACTTGCTGAAAACTGTCCACAATGTTAATTTCATCTCAAATAGACAGCACAGCAAAAATTGGACATCCAGAGTGCATCAAACATGATTTAGAGCTTGTTTATGGAAAAGTGCTTATTTCTGGATTTCCATGTTGCAACTTGCTGAAAACTGTCCACAATGTTGATTTCATCTCAAATAGACAGCACAGCAAAAATTGGACATCCAGAGTGCATCAAACATGATTTAGAGCTTGTTTATGGAAAAGTGCTTATTTATGCATTCTACAGTTGTTTTCATAACATCTCGAATAAACATAACAAAACAAAATGTTATCCAGAGTGCATCAAACATGATTTAGAGCTTGTTTATGGAAAAGTGCTTATTTCTGGATTTCCATGTTGCAACTTGCTGAAAACTGTCCACAATGTTAATTTCATCTCAAATAGAGGCAGCACAGCAAAAATTGGACATCCAGAGTGCATCAAACATGATTTAGAGCTTGTTTATGGAAAAGTGCTTATTTATGCATTCTACATTGTTTTCATAACATCTCGAATAAACATAACAAAACAAAATGTTATCCAGAGTGCATCAAACATGATTTAGAGCTTGTTTATGGAAAAGTGCTTATTTCTGGATTTCCATGTTGCAACTTGCTGAAAACTGTCCACAATGTTAATTTCATCTCAAATAGACAGCACAGCAAAAATTGGACATCCAGAGTGCATCAAACATGATTTAGAGCTTGTTTATGGAAAAGTGCTTATTTCTGGATTTCCATGTTGCAACTTGCTAAAAACTGTCCACAATGGTAATTTCATCTCAAATAGACAGCAACAGCAAAAATTGGACATCCAGAGTGCATCAAACATGATTTAGAGCTTGTTTATGGAAAAGTGCTTATTTATGCATTCTACAGTGTTTTCATAACATCTCGAATAAACATAACAAAACAAAATGTTATCCAGAGTGCATCAAACATGATTTAGAGCTTGTTTATGGAAAAGTGCTTATTTCTGGATTTCCATGTTGCAACTTGCTGAAAACTGTCCACAATGTTAATTTCATCTCAAATAGACAGCACAGCAAAAATTGGACATCCAGAGTGCATCAAACATGATTTAGAGCTTGTTTATGGAAAAGTGCTTATTTCTGGATTTCCATGTTGCAACTTGCTGAAAACTGTCCACAATGTTAATTTCATCTCAAATAGACAAAACAGCAAAATTTACATCCAGAGTGCATCAAACATGATTTAGAGCTTGTTTATGGAAAAGTGCTTATTTATGCATTCTACATGTTTTCATAACATCTCAATAAACATAACAAAACAAAATGTTATCCAGAGTGCATCAAACATGATTTAGAGCTTGTTTATGGAAAAGTGCTTATTTCTGGATTTCCATGTTGCAACTTGCTGAAAACTGTCCATGTTAATTTCATCTCAAATAGACAGCACAGCAACAATTGGACATCCAGAGTGCATCAAACATGATTTAGAGCTTGTTTATGGAAAAGTGCTTATTTCTGGATTTCCATGTTGCAACTTGCTGAAAACTGTCCACAATGTTAATTTCATCTCAAATAGACAGCACAGCAAAAAATTGGACATCCAGAGTGCATCAAACATGATTTAGAGCTTGTTTATGGAAAAGTGCTTATTTATGCATTCTACATTGTTTTCATAACATCTCGAATAAACATAACAAAACAAAATGTTATCCAGAGTGCATCAAACATGATTTAGAGCTTGTTTATGGAAAAGTGCTTATTTATGCATTCTACAGTGTTTTCATAACATCTCGAATAAACATAACAAAACAAAATGTTATCCAGAGTGCATCAAACATGATTTAGAGCTTGTTTATGGAAAAGTGCTTATTTATGCAGTCTGCAGTGTTTTCATAACATCTCGAATAAACAAAACAAAACAAAATGTTATCCAGAGTGCATCAAACATGATTTAGAGCTTGTTTATGGAAAAGTGCGCATTCTACAGTTGTTTTCATAACATCTCGAATAAACATAACAAAACAAAATGTTATCCAGAGTGCATCAAACATGATTTAGAGCTTGTTTATGGAAAAGTGCTTATTTATGCATTCTGAAAACTGTTTTCATAACATCTCGAATAAACATAACAAAACAAAATGTTATCCAGAGTGCATCAAACATGATTTAGAGCTTGTTTATGGAAAAGTGCTTATTTCTGGATTTCCATGTT
>NW_026282290.1:0-5174 GCF_023373465.1 Oncorhynchus keta | reverse complement strand
CTAGAGCGGGGTGTCAAAGTCAAATGGACGGAGGGCCAAATAAAAAATTTAGCTACAAGCCGAGGGAGACTGACTGTTCGAATTTATTTCATTGAAAAATTTTAAATAGCTATAGTCTAGTGAACCTAATTGAACCTACTGAAAACTAACAAATATGATCAGATAAATAAAGCAATATTTTTCTTATGGCTCTGTCAGTAATCTTTAATTTTCAACAGACACAAAAACAAATTTCCTTTATATAAAAATCCCCATAACATGAACATTAAATGAAAGAAACCGGTATTCAAGGCACCATCAGTAGCCTATATTTTCTATTTTAGCAAAAGTGGGCTAAATTTACTTCAAAGAAAAAAACAATAATAGCAATTTTCTATCATCCACTCAACTGAAATATTTTTAAAATATATAATTGGATTGAAATACAATAAAATAAAGTGCAAAAATCTATTAATCAAAAACAACACTTTGTTTAAGGAGAAATAACATGCAGTGAAAACAAATATTAAACTTTAACTTTTAAACTTGAACTGAGTAAAAACTCTAAATATGTGATTACAGTAATGTTCACTTGTTTGAGGTTGAGGGTGATACTTGGTGGTGTCCCATCTTTTCCACAAGTTCATCAATGTTGGGTAAAAGGCTCTGAGCTGAGGAAATCCTCAGAATTAGTGGAGGTGTTCAGCAGTAAGTCGACTTCTGTGTGATGTTTTGTTCAAGTTCATCAAAGAAAACAGTTGTTCACACAGGTATGTGCTGCCAAACATAGACAACGTTTGAGCAGCCTGGATGCGCAGCTGGGGCATTGTGTCGGGAGGAAACGGGCGAACTCCGCAGCACCCACTGCCGCATATTTTGCCCTCAGTGCATCATTGCATTGGAGGTCAATCAACTCCATTTGGAGGTTTGGTGGTGAGCTTTCCACGTCAGCAGCAAATGGAGTTACCGAGCAGTTCCAACCTGCTTTTTGTGCTTCAAAGTCAGCAAATCGGCGTCGAAAGTCAGCGGCAAGCATACCTATTTTATCAGCCAACTGTGCGCTCGGGAACGCACTGGTAGAAACTTCTCTTTCATGGTCTGGCAGCTGGGAAAGTGGCTCAAATTTTCTTTCCGCATCTGCGTCTCCCACAGAGTCAGTTTGGTTTAAATGCCTTCACTGTACTGTACATATCAGAGATGACACGATCCCGACCCTGCAGCTGCAAGTTCATTGCATTCAGATGACTCGTAATGTCACACAGAAAAGCCATTTCACACAGAAACATTTCGTCTCGGAGTTGTGTTGTGTCTTTCCTTTGCTGTCCAGAACAGACAAATCTCCTCTGAAGCTCGAAACATCTTTGAAGCACCTTTCCCTGGCTTAGCCATCGCACCTCTGTGTGATAAGGCAAATCACCATGCTCCGTTTCTAACTCCGTCAGAAATGCCTTGAACTGGCGGTGATTCAAACCTTTGGCTCTGATAAAGTTAACTGTGCGCGTGATGATGCTCATTACATGCTCCATTTTCAAGGCTTTACCGCACAACGCTTCCTGGTGTATGATACAATGATAAGCTGTCAGCTCACCTGTCGCGTTTTCCTCTTGCATCTTTTCCCGTATCTTCGCCACCAGTCCGCTCCTGTGTCCACACATCGCAGGTGCTCCGTCGGTTTCATCAAACCCACGAGTTTTCCCAAGGCAGCTCCATCTCATTTACACATCTTGACACCTCTTCATACAAATCATGCCCCGTAGTTGTGCCATGCATAGGACGTAAAGCCAAAAACTCCTCTGTCACGCTTAGGCTGGAGTCCACTCCGCGGATGAAAATTGACAACTGGGCAATGTCAGAAATGTCGGTGCTCTCATCCACAGCCAAGGAATATGCAATGAAATCTTTTCCCTTTTTCACAAGCTGCTCTTTTAGATTGATGGACAACTGGTCTACTCTCTCGGCAATGGTGTTTCTGCTCAGACTCACATTTAAAAGTTGCCTTTTTCTGGGCAAACTTAGTCACAAACTTTAATCATGCAGTTTTGATGAAATCCCCTCCGTAAATGGCCGGGCTGATTTAGCGATCTCTTCTGCCAAAATAAAACTGGCCTTGACAGCAGCCTGGCCTTGTGATTTGGCTTTTTTGAACAGAGCCTGTCAGATTTGAGGCCTCGTTTTTAATTCCTCTGCCTTTTTGCAGCCTTTGTTCCATGTCCATATTCTTGTTTTTGTCCGCGTGTTTAGTTTCATAATGTCGTCTCAGATTATACTCTTTCAGTACCGCCACACTTTCTCCACACAGAAGACACACAGGTTTCCAGCTACCTCCGTGAACAAATACCCTACCCCACCTGTTTGAAACCCCGGTTCTCAGTGTCCACCTTCCGTTTTTGCCATTTTTGATGGGTATCTGAAAGTTAATTTTACTGTGATGCTGACAACTGCTGTGCCAATAAATATTGAGCTGAAGCAGCCTACTGCTCGGTGCGTCACCGTTGCATTGTGGAAATGTAGTGATCCGTGCTGCAAAAGATCCTAGGGCTGCCGGCTTGCTGCGGTCTGGGCCGGTTCTAATAATAAATCAAGATCATCCCAGGGGCCGTAAAAAACCTTCTCGCGGGCCGGATGTGGCCCGCGGGCCTTGACTCTGACATATGTGCCCCTAGAGGACCAAATCCACCAACGTTCAGGACTTTTGGAGATCGTTCCATATGAGGGCTGCAAGAAAAACGAAATGCAGATTTACCTAACCGTAGAGGTTGAAGGGATCTCCAGGGTTAGCCACCCGGATCTCGGGTCCGGTAACTTATATACGTCTGAAGGTTAACAATGAGTTAAGGTTATGTAAGAGGGCTTTATAAACAAAAAGAGCACAATGCGTCAATCTTTGAGACTTCAATGAGGGCAAGCCTACTCTGATACAAAATGCAATGACGTGTACTGAACCTATTACCCGTAATAAAGAGCAATGTGCTATTGTAAACTGTGTCCAGTGGCTTCAATACAGTGGCAGCTGCATTCATAGAGACGACACCCTCAGCGGAGTTGCAAACAAGCGGATACAGCTACTTCAACCGAGCTTCCTTTTCGACTGAAAAACAAATGTGGAAACTCCGCTCAGGCGTTTGCTTTTGCGCCTGCTACGTTAGGTTATGTAGAAAGTAACGCCATAGTCACTAAACGGAATGAATGTTTACTGAATTATTTGTTTTCTGTTATTTAACCAAAGACAGAACCTGTTCCTATCGAAGAAGCCTTTTTTTAATTCTTAATTTCTTAACTAATTCATCAACATGCTTTTTGAAAGCTTTTCGTCAATCCAAATGCCCAGATATTTATAAGCGGGGACACGATCAATGAGGGCATCTAAAGTACGTATAAATCATCAGATACATTTTTAGATGACTTGGAAAATAATATATACTAGGTTCTAACTCCATGAACTACCAAGTTCAGTTCAACAAAGACTTTCTGCGGGGCAATAAAGGCAGACTGAAGCTCTTACAGAGTCGTCAGCTGTGGTGTCAATATCATACACCACAGGGCTGCATACAGGTAAAACTTTTTTAGATGAACAATATTGCTTTATGTAAATTACAATATTGCTTTATCTAAAAAATATAAACACATAAAAGGTTTTACCTGTATGCCACTGCCCTGTGCTATGGCACTGTGGTGTATGTCAGCTGACCAGGCACCTGTCTCTGGATTATATCTTCAAGCTAAGGGTAACCGTGGTATGGCATTCCTGACAGGGAGACGTGTCCATCATATGCATGATGATGTATACAGGTAAGATAGTCTAGCGTTAGCTAGCTACATTTTCAGAAAGTGGTTTCATTTCAAGCCAAAGTGTACTGTTAGCTAGCTAGCTAACGTTATCTGGTTGGCTCCCTAGCTGATGTTATTATCCATTCCCCAGAGCCATGTGCTGTTCTAGTTAGAGACTAACATTAGCTGGCTGGCTCCTTAGCTGATGTTGTTATCCATTTCCCAGAGCCATGTGCTGTTCAGATTAGAGTCTAATGTTAGCTAGCTAACATTGAACCTGGTTGGTTAGCTCCCAGCACTGTTGCACTTTGTTCATTGTTATTTAACAAGCTAACGTTTGCTGGCTGGCTCGTTAGCTAACGTTATGTGACGTGTGCACAACTCACTTGAATATGGCCGGTGTCAATAAACGTCAGCAAAAAAGCATAATGAAATGTTTCCAGCAGAGCTGGTTAGGCTGTGTTCATGTTATCCAGAGGTAAACAAATCACAAATCATGGCCATAGCGTCAAGTGAGCGCTCCGAGAGCAAAAATAGATGGGTGGGGCTAAATCTTAAGAGGGTGTAAACAATGCTGAATGGGTGTATACAAAGAATAGTTCTTCACAAGATACCAAAGCATTTAAATTGTGATTTTCTCAAAAGTGAGTTTACAAGTTGATCAACTTTCAAAGCAGAAATACTTTCCCATTGTTCCTCAAATGCAATGTATGATATACCATTTTGTAGCTTTGAGTCGCTACTTTTATCCAATGTAAAAAACACCATTTCAAATTTTGCTACAAAGACCTAGTACGAGTCACAACTGGTGAATATAATGGGACCAAGAATTGATCCCTGTGAGACCCCATTTGTTATGTCCAGAAAACCTTATTTATCACGCAATAAACATACTGCGTTCTGTCCTTTAAATAAATGTTCAAACCAGCGAGACGCAGGCCAATTGATAAAAGCCTCTGAATAAGTAATTAGTAATCCACAGTGTCGAAGGCTTTAGACAGACAGGTCAATAAAAAGGTCTGCACAGTTTTTATTCTTACAGTATGTGAATCCAGTCCATCAATTTCTGCCTGACGAGTGACTACTACTGGTATATGAGGGGTAATGCAATTTGATATTTGGTTGGGTTCACAATTCATGCTGTCTACAAATGATTGATTATGTTATATTCACATCTCCATCTCAACCAAAAATCTAATAGAACTAAATCAAATCAAACTTTAAGTGCACTTCATATAAAGTTTGATTTAGTTCTATTTTTCAACTTGGATTTTTGGTTGCGATGGAGACGTGAATCCTACATATTAAAAACTTGTAGATTAAATCTGAAATCAAGCGACCAGCCTTCATATACAAGACAATATCCAAAGGTAAAAGTGTATTATTATCATGAATTTGGCATCCTCTTTATAGGGCTAATGGTACCT
>NW_026282289.1:0-1975 GCF_023373465.1 Oncorhynchus keta | reverse complement strand
GTATAGGATCCATCCCTGTATTACTGTACCTCCACACCTGGGTATAGGGTCCATCCCTGTATTACTGTACCTCCACACCTGGGTATAGGATCCATCCCTGTATTACTGTACCTCCACACCTGGGTATAGGATCCATCCCTGTATTACTGTACCTCCACACCTGGGTATAGGATCCATCCCTGTATTACTGTACCTCCACACCGGGGTATAGGATCCATCCCTGTATTACTGTACCTCCACACCTGGGTATAGGATCCATCCCTGTATTACTGTACCTCCACACCGGGGTATAGGATCCATCCCTGTATTACTGTACCTCCACACCGGGGTATAGGATCCATCCCTGTATTACTGTACCTCCACACCTGGGTATAGGATCCATCCCTGTATTACTGTACCTCCACACCGGGGTATAGGATCCATCCCTGTATTACTGTACCTCCACACCGGGGTATAGGATCCATCCCTGTATTACTGTACCTCCACACCTGGGTATAGGATCCATCCCTGTATTACTGTACCTCCACACCTGGGTATAGGATCCATCCCTGTATTACTGTACCTCCACACCGGGGTATAGGATCCATCCCTGTATTACTGTACCTCCACACCGGGGTATAGGATCCATCCCTGTATTACTGTACCTCCACACCGGGGTATAGGATCCATCCCTGTATTACTGTACCTCCACACCTGGGTATAGGATCCATCCCTGTATTACTGTACCTCCACACCGGGGTATAGGATCCATCCCTGTATTACTGTACCTCCACACCTGGGTATAGGATCCATCCCTGTATTACTGTACCTCCACACCTGGGTATAGGATCCATCCCTGTATTACTGTACCTCCACACCGGGGTATAGGATCCATCCCTGTATTACTGTACCTCCACACCGGGGTATAGGATCCATCCCTGTATTACTGTACCTCCACACCTGGGTATAGGATCCATCCCTGTATTACTGTACCTCCACACCTGGGTATAGGATCCATCCCTGTATTACTGTACCTCCACACCTGGGTATAGGATCCATCCCTGTATTACTGTACCTCCACACCTGGGTATAGGATCCATCCCTGTATTACTGTACCTCCACACCTGGGTATAGGATCCATCCCTGTATTACTGTACCTCCACACCGGGGTATAGGATCCATCCCTGTATTACTGTACCTCCACACCTGGGTATAGGATCCATCCCTGTATTACTGTACCTCCACACCTGGGTATAGGATCCATCCCTGTATTACTGTACCTCCACACCGGGGTATAGGATCCATCCCTGTATTACTGTACCTCCACACCGGGGTATAGGATCCATCCCTGTATTACTGTACCTCCACACCTGGGTATAGGATCCATCCCTGTATTACTGTACCTCCACACCTGGGTATAGGATCCATCCCTGTATTACTGTACCTCCACACCTGGGTATAGGATCCATCCCTGTATTACTGTACCTCCACACCTGGGTATAGGATCCATCCCTGTATTACTGTACCTCCACACCTGGGTATAGGATCCATCCCTGTATTACTGTACCTCCACACCTGGGTATAGGATCCATCCCTGTATTACTGTACCTCCACACCGGGGTATAGGATCCATCCCTGTATTACTGTACCTCCACACCTGGGTATAGGGTCCATCCCTGTATTACTGTACCTCCACACCGGGGTATAGGGTCCATCCCTGTATTACTGTACCTCCACACGGGGTATAGGGTGTCTCTCTTCTATTTTTACCCGGCAGGTTCTGAAAGCTTCTGGAAGCTCCTTGTCAATGACTGCTCATTATGCGGTCAACAACATGTCACGATTTATTAAGACGTCCTTACTCAGCAGCACAGCGCTCCCTTCCTGCCCAAGGCATCACAAATAGACTGGTGGCGATGGGCCCTGTTGCTGCTGCCGGTAGCATCTCCTAAAGGGCGGGCTGTCTAGGCGTGTTGCGGCATATCTCGCCTCCCTG
>NW_026282288.1:0-25988 GCF_023373465.1 Oncorhynchus keta | reverse complement strand
ATCGTTGACATTGTATAGAAGTAACAATAATATGTGAGTAGTGAGATGATGACTCGTCATTGACATTATCGAGAGAGAGTAACACAGTAATAGTAGTGGTAAAGGATGACTGATAAGTTGACATTGTATGGGAAGTAACCCAATAATAGTTAGTGGTGAGGTATTGACTGATGATTGACATTATATAGAAGTAACCAATATGTTAGTAGTGTGAGATGATAACTAATCGATTGACATTATATAGAAATAACAATAATGTTAGTAGTGAGAGATGACTGATCGTTAACATTGTATAGAGAGTAACAATAATATTATGAGTAGTAAGAGATGACTAATCGTTAACATTGTATAGAGAAGTAACAATAATGTTGAGTAGTGAGATGATGACTGATCATTGACATTGTATAGAGAGAGTAGCAATAATGTTAGTAGTGAGATGATAACTAATCATTGACATTATATGAGGAGTAGCCAATAATGTAGTAGTAATGAGATGATGACTGATACGATTGACATTGTATAGAGGTAACAATAATGTTAGTAGTGAGATGACTGACTGATCGATTGACATTGTATAGAGAGTAACAATAATGTTAGTAGTGAGATGACTGATAAGTTCGTGTGTATAGAAGTAACAATATCTTGTGAGATGATGTCCCCGTTGACATTGTATAGAAGATAACAATATCTTAGTAGTGAAGAGATGATAGCTAATCGTTGGCATTATAGAGGCAACAATAATATTGAGTAGTGAGATGACAATCATTGACATTGCTTATAGAGAGAAGTAACAATAAATATTAGTAAGTGAGATAAACTAATCATTAAACATTGTAATAGGAGTAGCAGTAATGGTGGTGGTGAGGATGATACTGATCGTTGACATTGTATGGGGGTAACCCAGTAATATTGATGAGGATGAGATGATCGTTGACATTGTATGGGGAGGGGTAACAGTAATGTTAGTGGTGAGATGTGTCGATTGACATTGCCAATAGAAATAACAATAATAGTGAGTAGTGAAGATTGATCATTGACTTATTATATAGAGAAATAGCAATATGTTAGTAGTAAGAGATGATAACTAATCATTAACGTATATAAGTAACAATGTTAATTAGTGAGATGACTGATCATTGACATTGTATAGAAGTAACCAATGTAGGTAATTAAATGCAGAATGACTGATCGTTGACATTGTAATAGAAAGTAACAATAATATTAGTAGTAAGATGAGAATGTCGTTGACATTGTATAGAAGTAACAATAATATTGAGTAGTGAGATGACTGTCGTTGACATTGTATAGAAGGTAACAATAATATTAGTAGTGAGATGATAATCGATAACGTATAATAGACAATAATGTTAGCGGTAGGGATGATGACTGGTATCATTGACATTGTATAGAAGTAGCAATAATATTAGTAGTGAGATGACTGATACGTTGACATTGTAATAGATAATATTGAGTAGTGAGATGACTGAATCGTTGACATTGTATAGAGGTAAGTAACAGTAATGTTGATGTGAGGATGATGACTGATAAGTTGACATTGTAATGGTGTAACCCAGTAATGTTAGTGGTAGGGATGATGACTGATCGTTGACATTGTATTGTAAGATGAGATATTAACCAATAATCAGTAATATAGAAGTGTATAGTAACAGTAATAGGGATGATAACTAATCGTGAAAAAACATTATATAGAAGTAACAATGTCTTCAGTGGTAAGGATGATGACTGATAACATTGTATGACAATTGTTAGTGTGAGGATGATGACTAATCGTTACATTATTAATGGTAGCAATAATGTTAGTGGTGAGATGATGTCGTTGACATTGTATAATAGAATAACAATAATGTTAGTGGTGAGATGATGATCGACTGATCATTGACATTGTATGAGATGAACTGATCGTTGAATAATAATGATTAGTAAGTAAGGATGATGACTGATCGTTAACATTGTAATATAGAAATAACAATAATGTTAGTGGTGAGATGATGACTGATCGTTGACATTATAGAAAGTAACAATAATGAGGTGAGATAAATAAATAATAGTGGTAAAGGATGACTGATCGTTGACATTGTAAATAGAGAGTAACAATAATGTTAGTGAGTGAGGATGATGACTGATCATTGACATTAATAATGAGGAAGTAACAATAATATTAGTGAGAGATGATGACTGATAATCGTGACATTGTAATAGAAGTAACAATATGTTAGTGGTGAGATGACTAATCGTTAACGTATAATAGAAGTAACAATAATGTTAGTAAGTAAGGATGATGACTAATCATTGACATTGTATGGGGGTAACAATAATGTTGGTAGTGAGATGACTGATCGTTGACATTGTATGGGGTAACAATAATGTTAGTGAGATGATGACTAATCGTTAACCCCTTATGTATAGAAGTAACAATGAATAATTAGTAATTAGTGAGATGATGACTGATCGTTAACATTATATATGAGAGAGTAACAATAATATTAGTAGTGAGATATGACTGATCGTTGACATTATATAGAAGTAACAATATGTTAAGTAGTGATCATGACTAATCCCGACATTGCTATAGAAATAACAATAATGTTAGTAGTAAGAGATGATGACAATCGATTGAAAAAACATTGTATGAGAAATAACCCAGTAATGTTAGTGGTGAGGATGATGACTGATCGTTGACATTGTATAGAAATAAACAAGTAATGTTAGTAAGTGAGGATGATGACTAATCGTTGACATTGTATGGGAAATAACAATAATATTGAGTAGTGAGGATATAATAATCGATGCATTATATAATAGAATAACAATAATATAAGTAAGTGAGATAACTAATCATTAACATTATATAGAAGTAACAATAATATTAGTGGTGAGATGATGACTGATCGTTGACATTATATAGACAATAACAATATGATAGTGTAAGGAGATGACTGATCGTTGACATTGTAATGGGAAGTAACAGTAATGTTAGTAGTGAGAGATATTAACTGATCGTTAATCGTATTAAGTAACAATAATGTTAGTAGTGAGATGATAACTGATCGTTGACATTGTAATATTGAAGTTGAGTAAAGATGATGACTGATCGTTGACATTGTATAGAGATAACCAGTAATGGTAGTAGTGATGATGACTGATCGTTGACATTGAGGGAGAAGTAACAATAATATTAGTAGTGAGATGATGACTGATCGTTGACATTGTATGAGAAGTGGCAATAATGTTAGTAGTGAGGATGATGACTGATCGTTGACATTGTATAGAGAAGGTAACAGATAATTAGTGAGATGACTGATCGTTGACATTATATATAGGGAATAACAATAATATTAGTAGATGAGATGATAACTAATCGATTAACGTTGTATAGAAATAACAATATGTTAGTAGTGAGAGATGACTGATCGTTGACATTGTATAGAAAGGTAACCAATAATATTAGTAGTAAGAGATGACTGAATCGATTGACATTGTATATAGAATAACAGTAATGTTAGTGGTGAGGATGATGACTGATCGTTGACATTGTATGAAGTAACAATAATATTAGTATGATGATGACTGATAACAACATAATGTTAATAACAATAATATTAGTAGTGATGACTAATCGTTGACATTGTATAGAGAAGTAACAATAATGTTAGTAGTGAGATGACTGACTGATTGACATTATAGAGAAGTAACAATAATGTTGGTGGTGAGATGATGACTGATCGTTGACATTGTATAGAAATAACAATAATATTAGTAAGATGATGACTGATCGTTGACATTGTATAGAGAATAACCCAATAATGTTAGTGGTAGATGATGACTGATCGTTGACATTGTATGAGAGTAACAATAATATTAGTAGTGAGATGACTGATCGATTGACATTGTATAGAAGGTAGTGAGATGATGACTGAACCATTAATAGAAATGGTAATATTAGTAGTGGATGATGACTGATAATTGACATTAGAAATAGCAATAATATTAGTGGTGAGATGATGACTGATCGATTGACATTGTATAGAAAGTAACAATAATGATTAGTAGTGAGATGACTAATCGTTAACATTATATAGAAATAACAATAATATTAGTTAGTGAGATAATGTGTCGTTAACGTATATAGAAAGTAACAATAATATTAGTGTTGATGACTAGTGAGATGATGACTAATCGTTGACATTGTATGGGAAGTAACAGTAATGTTGAGTAAAGAGATGATGACTGATCGTTGACATTGTATGGAAGTAACAATAATAAATTAGTATAGTGAGATGATGACTGATCGTTGACATTGTATAGAAGGTAACAATAATGTTAGTAGTGAGATGACTGATCGTTGAAACATTAATAGAATAACAATAATATTAGTGAAGAGATAACTAATCGTTGACATTGTATAGAAGTAACAGTAATGTTAGTAGTGAGATGATGACTGATCGTTGACATTATAATGGGGAATAACAGTAATGTTAGTGGTAAAGAGATGATGACTGATCGATTGACATTATATAGAAGTAACAATAATGTTGGTGGTGAGGATGATGACTGATCGTTGACATTGTATAATATTGAAATTAGGATAACTAATCAGTAATGATAGTATAATGTTGAGTGAGTGAGGATGATGACTGATCGTTGACATTGTATGGAGAGTAACCCAGTAATGTTAGTGGTGAGATGATGACTGATCGTTGACATTGTATGGGGGCAGGTAACAATAATATTGATAGTAGAGATGAGACTAATCATTACATTATATAGAGAAATAACAATAATATTAGTGGTAAGGATGATGACATTTGACATGTATAGAAATAACAATAATATTGTAGTAACAATGATGACTGATCAACATTAAATATATTAGAAGTAACAATAATATTAGTAGTGAGATATGACTAATCGTTAACATTATAATAGAAAGTAACAATAATATTGAGTAGTGAGATGACTGATAAGTTGACATTGTAATAGAAGTAACAATAATATTGAGTAGTGAGATGATGACTGATCGTTGACATTGTATAATAGATAATAGATTGGTAACAAGATGACTAGTCGTTGACATAATGAAATAGCAATAATGTTAGTGGTATAGATGACAATAAATGAACATTGTATAAAAATAACAATAATATTAGTAGTACAATCATTGACAATTGAAATAACAATAATATTAGTAGTAACAATGTTGAATCGATAACATTATATAGAAAACAATATATAGAGTAGTAAGAGATATGAACTACAATGTTAAACAATATATAGAAGTAACAATAATGTTAAAGTGAGATGATGACTAATCGTTGACGTATAATAGAGGAAGTAACAATAATAGTGAGTGGTGTGAGATAACTGTATCGTTGACATTATATAGAGGAAGTAACAATAATGTTAGTAGTGAGAGATGATGACTGATGTTGACATTGTATAACAAGTAAGTAATAATGTTAGTAGTGAGATGATAGTAACTGATCGTTAACATTATATAGAAAGTAACAATAATGTTGAGTGGTGAGATGATGACTGATCGTTGACATTGTATAGAATAACAATAATATTAGTGTAAATGATGACTGATCGTTGACATTGTATGAGGGGTAACAATGTGTTGAGTGGTGAGATGATGACTGATCGTTGACATTGTATAAATAACAATAGATAACAATCGTTGACATTAGTATGGGGGGTAACCCATATATTAGTGTAACAGGATGATGACTGATCGTTGACATTGTAATAGAAATAACAATAATATTTAGTAGTAAGAGATGATAACTAAATTGACATTGTATAGGAAGTAACAATAATGTTAAAGTGAGATGACTGATCAAGTTGACATTGTAAATGAGAATGTAACAATGCTGTGATGAAGTGAGATATGACTGATCGTTGACATTGTAATGGGAATAACCAAATGTGTTAGTAGTGAGGATGACTGATCGTTGACATTGTATAGAAGTAACAATAATATTGAGTAGTGAGAATGACTGATCATTGAATTATATAGAAATAACAATAATATTAGTAGTGAGATGATGACTGATCGTTGACATTTATAGAAATGGTAAAATGTTGAGTGGTAAGAGTGACAATATCGTTGACATTATAATAAAAGTTAAATAATGTTAAAAATGGTAAAGGAATAAGATAAATGTATTGACATTATTAATGTAGGTAACAATAATGTTAGTAGTGAGATGATGACTATAAGTTGACATTGTATAGAAATAACAATAATATTAGTAAATGAGATAATGACTAATCGATTGAACATTATAATAGAAATAACAATAATATTAGTAGTAAGAGATGACTAATCGTTGACATTGTATAGAAAGTAACAATAATAGTTAGTAGTAAGAGATGACTGATCATTGACATTATGTAATAGAAGATAACAATAATATTAGTAAGTGAGATGACTGATCGATTGACATTATTAATAGAAAGTAACAATAATGTTAGTAGTGAGATGATAACTGATCGTTAACATATATAGAGAATAACAATAATATTAGTAGTAAGAGATGACTAATCGTTGACATTATATATAGAGAAGTAACAATAATATTAGTAGTAAAGAGATGACTGATCGTTGACATATGTATAGAAGTAACAATAATATTAGTAGTGAGATGATGACTAATCGATTGACATTATATAGAGAGTAATCAATAATATTAGTAGTAAGAGATAATGATGATCGTTAACATTATATAGAAAGTAACAATATGTTAGTAGTAAGAGATGATGACTAATCAAACATTATAATAAAGGTAACAATAATGTTAGTAGTAACAGATGACTAATCGTTAACGTATAATAGAAGTAACAATAATGTTAGTAGTGAGATGATGACAATCGTTGACATTGTATAGAAAGTAACAATAATATTAGTAAATGTAAAATATTGACAATCCCGTTAACGTATAATAGAAGTAACAATAATATTGATAAGATGACTATGTTAGTTATATGAGATAATGTAGTAACAATGATGAACTGATTTGAACAATGTATAGTAACAATAATATTAGTAAAGAGATGACTGATCGTTAAACAATTGTAATAGAGTAACCCAATAATATTAGTGGTGAGATGATAACTGATAACAAACATTGTATGGAAATATAACAAAATGTTAGGTGGTGAGATGGATGTTAACATATAGAGGGTAACCCAGTAATGTTGGTGGTGAGGATGATGACTGATCGTTGACATTGTATGGGGGGTAACAAAATGTTTAGTAACAAAATGTGAGGATGAAATAACTGATCGTTAACATTGTAATGATTAAGTAACCAATGTTAGTGGTAACAATGATGACTAGATCGTAACAATAATAAGGAAGTAACAGTAATGTTAGAAGTAACAGGATGATGACTAATAGTTGACATTGTATTGAAATGTCAATGTATTAGTAGTCAAGATGATAACTGACTAAATGTCAACAGTAACAATGTATTGAGGTAACCAATATTAGAAGTAAGATGACAATCGATGGCATTATTGAAGTAACAAATAAGTATTAAAGTAAATGAGATATGTTCGATTAACAATGTATATTGAAGTAACAATATATTAGAAGTAACAAGTAATACTAAATCAATGTTAAATGACAATGTATAGAAGTAACAATATGTTAGTAAGATAATGTGTAGAGTAACCGTGTATTGAAAGTGCTAATAATGTTAGTGTATGAGATGTATAATCATTGACATTGTATGAAAGTAACGAATGTTGAGTAGTGAGATGATGACTGATCGTTGACATTGTATGAGGAGTAACAATGTGTTAGTGAGTAACGATGATGACTGATCGATTGACATTGTATAGAACAGTAACAATAATATTAGTAGTGAGATGACTGTTCGTTGAACATTGTATAGAAGTAACAATAATAGTGAGTAGTAACAATGATAATCGTTAACATTGTATAGAAATAAGAATATATTAGTAAGATGATAATGTATAAATTAAATTGTAATAATAACATAACAATAATATTAGTAACAATGAGATATGACAATCGTTAACATTGTAATAGAAATAACAATAATATTAGTAACAAGATGACTGATAACGAATTGACATTGTATAATAGAGAGGTAACAATAATGTTAATTAATGAGATGACTGATAAATTGACATTGTATGTTGAGGTAACAATAATATTGTGGTAAAGATGATGACTGATCGTTGACATTATAGAAGTAACAATAATGTTAGTGGTGAGGATGACTGATAATCGTTGACATTATATGTGAAAAAACAATAATATTAGTGGTGATGATGACTGATCGTTGACATTATATAGAAGTAACAATAATATTAGTAGTGAATATTAATAATCGTTAACGTATATAGAAATAACAATAATATTATAAGATGATGACAATCGTTGACATTATAATAGAGAGAAGTAACAAAAATAATGTTGAGTAGTGAGATGATGACTAATGATGACTGATAGAGAAGTAACAATAATATTAGTAGTGAATATTAATCGTTGACTTATTATAATAAGAGTAACAATAATATTAGTAGTAAAGAGATATTAACTAATCGATGAACATATATAGAAGTAACAATAATATTAGTAAGTAAAGAGATAATGTAATCGATTAACATTATAATAGAGTAACAATAATTTTAAGTAACGGGATAATATTAGAAGTAACAATGTGTTAATAACAATGTAACAATAACAATGTGAGTAGTAGACAATGTATCACGTAACAATATGTTAAATAACAGTAATGTTAGTGAGTAACAACTGATAGATTGACATTGTATATTAAAGTAACCCAGTAATGTTAGTGGTGAGGATGATGACTGACAAACATTGTTAGAAGTAACAAAGAATGTTAAATACAACAATGACGTCCCATTGACATTGTAATGGGGGGTAACAATAATGTTGGTGGTGAGGATGATGACTAATCGTTGACAATGTACTTAAGAGTAACAAGCAATGTTAGTGGTAACAATGAATATGTTAAATTGTCATATAAATAACAGGTAATAGTGAAGCCCAACAATGTGTTAGATAACTGATATGTTAAATTGACAATGTAGAGTAACAGTAATATTTAGTGAGTAACATGTATTATAACAATCGATTAAAACAAATATAGAGAAGTAACAATAATATTAGTAATGTATCAGATATTAATCGTTAACGTATAGAAAAAGTAACAAAATATTAGTAGTGAGATGACCCGTTAACATTGTATAGAAATAACAATAATATTAGTAGTAGATGATGACAATCGTTGACATATATAGAGATAACAATAATATAGTAGTGAGATAACTAATCATTAGAAGTAACAATATAATAGAAGTAACAATAATATTAGTAGTGAGATAATGTAATCATTAACATTGTAATAGAGGTAACAATAATGTTAGTAGTAAAGGAGATGATGACTGATCGTTGACATTGTATAGAGGGTAACAATAATGTTAGTGGTGAGATGATGACTGATCGTTGACATTGTATGGAGGTAACAATAATGTTAGTGGTGAGGATGATGACAATCATTGACATTAACATAGAAAGTAACAATAATATTAGTAGTGATAATGTAACAATCATTGACATTGTATAGAAGTAACAATAATGTTAATATTGAGATGACTAATCGTGGACATTGTTATATAGAGGAAATAACAATAATATTAGTGGTGAGGATGATGACTGATCATTGACATTGTAGCATGAGGGTAACCCATAATGGTGATAGTGGGATGATGACTGAATCATTGACATTGTATGAGAAGTAACAATTAATATTAGTATTAAATGATAACTAATCGATAGCTTATTATATGAGAAAGTAACAATAATATTAGTAGTAAGAGATAGTAAACTAATCATTAGCTGTATAGAATAACAATAATATTAGTAAGTAAAGATAATAATCATTGGCAATGATAAAGAAATAATAATAATATTGAGTAAAGATAATGTGTCATTAAACATTATATATGAAAGTAACAATAATATTGTAGTATTGAGATAATACTGATCAATTGCAACTTATTATATAGAAATTAACAATAATATTGGTAGTGAGATGACTGATACGTTGACATTGTAATAGGCCCAATAATAGTGTGTTAGGAAGATAATGTGTCGTTAACGTATTAGGAAGTAACAACAATGTTAGGTGAGATGACTAATCGATGTGACATTATATAGGTAACCAAGTAATGTTAGTGGTGAATGACTGATCGATAGACATTAATATGAGAAGTAACGAGTAATATTTAATTAGTGAGATGACTGATCTATTAGAGTAACATTATATTGAGAGTAACAATAATATTAGTGGTAACAGATAATACCCCAATCGATAACATTGTATAGAGTAACAATAATGTTAGTGGTGAGGATGACTGATCATTGACATTGTATGTTAAATTAACAATATGTTGAGTAGTGAGATGACTAATCGTTAACAATATATAGAAGTAACAATAATGTTAGAAGTAACAATGAGATGAACTAATCGTTAAGTAACAATATATAGAAGTAACAATAATAGTGAGTAGTGAGAGATAATGTAATCGTAACATATATAGAATAACAATAATATTAGTAACAAGATAAATAACTATCGATTGAACAAATATGTTAAAGTAACAATAATATTAATAGTAAGAAGTAACTAATCGTTGAACAAGTATTATAGTAACAATGTAAAAACAATATGTATAGTAAGAGATAACAATCTGATAAATAACATTGTATAGAAATAACAATAATATTAGTAGTAAAGAATATTAAATAACAATGTTAAAGTATATATAGAAGTAACAATAATATTAGTAGTAACAATAATGTAATCGTAACAAATGTAATAAAGTAACAATATTTAGTAACAAGATGATGACTGAATAACATTGTATGATGTAACAATGTATTGTAAAGAGATGAACTGATAATCAAATTGCCAATAAGTAACAAATATGTTAGTAACAATGTGTCGAAGAACAATGTATAAAGGTAACAATAATGTTAGTGGTAACAATGACTGATAATCGTTAACAAATGTATGGGGAGAAGTAGCAATAATAGTGAGTGGTAGGATGATGACTGATAAAGTGACATTATATAGAAGTAACAATAATATTGGTAACAAGATGTCTTAAATAACAAATATGTTGACATTGTATAGAGAGTAACAATATGTTAAATAGTGAGATGACTGATCGTTGACATTGTATAGAATGGTAACAATATGTTAGAGTAAGATGATACTGATCAGTAGTAACATTGTAATAGAAGTAACAATGTTAGTGGTGAATGATGAGCAAACAATCGTTAACATTGTAATAGAGGTAACAAGTAATGGTGAGTGGTAGGATGATGACTGATGGTGACATTGTATGGGGGGTAACAAGTAATAACAATGTGGTAAATGATGACTGATATTGACATTGTATGGGAGGTAACCGTTAATGTTGGTGGTGAGGATGATGACTGATCGTTGACATTGTTGAGGGGTAACCCAGTAATGTTAGAGTGGTGAGGATGATGACTGATCGTTGACATTGTATGAGGGGAGTAACAATAATTAATTAGTAGTGAGGATGATGACTGATCGATCAACATTATGAGAGTAACAATAATATTAGTAGTGAGATGATGACTGATCGTTGAACATTAATAGAGAGAGGTAGCAATAATGTTAGTGGTGAGATGACTGATAAGGTGAGCATTGTAATGGAAGTAGCAATATGTTAGTGGTGAGGGATGACTGATCGGTTGACATTATTTCTAGGGGGTAACCCAGTAATGTTAGTGGTGAGGATGATGACTGATAAATTGTGCATTGTATGAGGGGTAACCAATAATGTTAGTGGTGAGGATGACTGATACGTTGACATTGTAATGAGGAGGTAACAATAATATTAGTAGTAAGAGATGACCAATCGTTAACATTATAATAAAGAGGTAACAAGTAATGTTAGTGGTGAGATGATGACTGATCGTTGACATTGTATGGGAAATAACAATATTAGTGGTGGATATTTGTCCCGTTGACATTGTATAGAGAACAATAACAATAATGTTAGTAGTGAGATGATGACTGATGATTGACATTGTATGGGAAGTAACAATAATATTGAGTGGTAACAATGTTACTGATCAATTGACATTGTATAGAGAGCGAGTAACAATAATATTAGTAGTAAAGATGACTGAAATATCGTTGACATTGTATATAGAAGTAACAATAATATTAGTAACAAAGATGATGACTAATCGATTGAAACAACATATATAGAAATATAACAATAATATTAGTAACAAAGATGATGACTGAATCGATTAACATTGTATAGAGGTAACAATAATATTAGTAGTAACAATGATGACAAATCGTTGACATTGTATAGAGGTAACAATAATATTAGTGAGTCAGATGACTGATAAGTAACAATGTATGGAAGGATAACAATATGTTGATAACGAGTGAGATGATGACTGATGGCCCAAGTTGACATTGTATGGAGAACAACAATAATATTAGTAACAATGTGAGATGTGATGATTAATAACGATGGCATTGTATAGAGAACAATAATGTTAGTAAATGAGATGATAAACTAATCCCATTGACGATAGTATAGAAGTAACAATAATATTAGTAGTAGAGATGATAACTAATCGTTGACCATTATATAGAATAGCAATAATGTTAGTAGTAAAGATGATGACTGATCGTTGACATTGTATAGAGGTAAGCAATAATATTGAGTGGTGAGATGACTGATCGTTGACATTGTATAGAGGGAGAAATAACATAATGTTAGTTGGTAGTGAGATGATAAGACTGATCATTGACATTGTATAGAAATAACAATAATATTGTGGTAAGGGATGATGACTGATAATCATTGACATTGTATAGAAAGTAACAATAATGTTAGTGGTAAAGATGATGACTGATCGTTGACATTGTATGGGGGGTAACCCAGTAATAAGATGATGACTTGGTGACATTAGTATAGAGAATAATAAACTAATGTTGACAAACATTATATAGAGGTAACCCATAATGTTGAGTATGGTAGGATAGCTGATCGTTGACATTGTATAGGAGGTAACAATATTGAGTGGTAAAGGATGATGACTGATAAGTTGACATTATTGTATGAGGAGTAGCAATGTTAGTGGTAAAGATGACTGATGGGTTGAAACATTGTATGGAGAGTAACAATGTGTTAGTGGTAAGATGTGACTGATCAGTGACATTGTATAGGAAGTAACAATGTTAGTGGTGAGGATGATGATGATCGTTGACATTGTATGGGGGGTAACAGTAATGTTGGTGAGTGAGGATGATGACTGATCGTTGACATTGTATGAGGGTAACCCAGTAATGTTGAGTGGTGAGATGATGACTGATAAGTTGACATTGTATGGGAGGTAACCCAGTAATGTTAGTAAGTAAGAGATAATGATCGTCACATTGCTATATAGAAGTAGCAATAATATTGAGTAGTGAATGACAGTGATCGATTGGCTTGACTATACATAGAAATAACAATAATATTGAGTCGATAACTGATAATGTGTACGTATATAGAAGTAACAATAATATTGAGTAGTAGAGATGACTGATACAATTAACATTGTATAGAAAGTAACAATAATGTTGAGTAAGTGAGATAGTGATAAATCGTTGACATTGTATGAGAGGATAACCAATAATATTAGTAGTGAGATGATGACTGATCAGTTGACATTGTAATAGAGGTAACAATAATATTGAGTAGTAGAGATGATAATGATCGATTGACATTGTATATAGAAGATAACAATAATATTAGTAGTAAGATGATAATGATAATCGTTGACATTGTATAGAGAGAGTAACCAATAATATTAGTAGTAAAGAATAATGACAATCGATTATTAACGTATAATAGAGAAGTAACAATAATGTTAGTGAGTAAGAATGATGACTGATCGTTGACACATTGTATAGAAGATAACAATAATAGTTAGTAAGTGAGATAACTAATCCCGTTGACATTGTAATAGAGAAAATAACAATAATATTAGTAGTAAGTGATGACTGATCGATTGAAGCATTGATAGACAATGATAAATGAGATGACTTCCCGTATAGACATTGAGATGACTGATCGTTGACATTGTATAATGGTGGTGGTGAGGAGATGACTGATCGTTGACATTGTATGAAGTAACAATAATGTTAGTGGTGAGATGATGACTGATCGTTGACATTGTATATAGAAATAACCCAATAATATTAGTAGTGAGATGATGACTGATCGTTGACATTGTATATAGAAATAACAATAATATTAGTGAGATGTGTCAATCGTTAACGTATATATAGAATAACAATAATATTTAGTAGTGAGATGACTGATAATCGTTGACATTATAGTAAAGAAGATAACAATAATATTAGTAGTGAGATACAATCGATTAACATTATAATAGAGAGTAACAATAATATTAGTAGTAGAGATAATGACTGATCATTGACATTATATAGAAAGTATACCAATAATATTAGTAGTGAGATGACTGATTGTCGATTGACATTGTATAGAAGTAACCATAATATGTGAGTAAGTAGAGATGACTAATCGATTGACATTATATAGAAAGTAACAATAATATTAGTAGTAAGAGATGACTAAATAATTTAACCTATTATATAGAGATACACTTAATATATTAAGTAGTAAGAGCAATGGCTAATCGTTGGCATTATAATAGAAGGTAATCAATAATATTGAGTAGTGAGATGATAACTGATCAGTGATTGACATTATATAGAGAAGTAACAATAATATTGAGTAAGTGAGATGACTGAATGATCGTTGACTTTATATAGAGAAGTAGCAATAATATTAGTAGTGAGAGTAATGATGTTGACATTGACTTATGATAGAGAAGTAACAATAATATTGTAGTAGTGAGATAATGGCAATCGTTGACATTGTATATAGAAGTAACAATAATTTAGTATTGAGATGATGACAATCGATTAACGTATGAAATAACAAGTATGTTATGAGTGAGGATGATAACTGATCGTTGACATTGTATGGTAACAATAATTTGAGTAGTGAGATGACTAATCGTTAACATTAGCAGAGAGAGTAACAATAATATTGAGTGGTAGAGATGATGACTGATCGTTATAGAAGCATTGTTAGTAGTGAGATGACTAACTGATAAGACATTGTATAGAGAAGTACAATAATGTTGGTGGTGAGATGATGACTGATCGTTGACATTGTATAGAGTAACAATAATGTTAATGGTGAGATGATGACTGATCGTTGACATTGTATGGGAGTAACAATATGTTGGTGAGTGAGGATGATGACTGATCGTTGACATTGTAGAAGAAGTAACAGTAATGTTGAGTGGTGAGGATGATGACTGATCGTTGACTTATTAATAGAGAGAGAGTAACAATAAGTATTGAGTAGAGTGAGATGACTGATGCGTTGGCAGCCTATAGAAAGTAACAATAATAATAACAGCAAGAGATAATGAGCTAAATCATTAACACTATGTCATGAAGAAGAAATAACAATAATATTGAAGTAAGTAAGAGATAATGTTAATCGATGTGGCATCTATAAGTAACAGTATAATAATAATGCAGTAAGTGAGATAATAGACCATCGTTGAACACTTATTGCTAGAATATACCATAATCTTCAGTAGTAAGGAATAATACTAATCGTGTGTTAGCACATTATAATAAAGTAACAGTACTTAATATTGATAGTAAGAGATGATTAACAGTGATTAACGATGTATAGAGAAATGTATATAGTATGCGTCAGTAAATGCAGATATTAAACTGATAACAACATTATACTGAGAAGACAACAGTAATATTAGTAGTTAGATATATTAAGTCGTTAACAGCTATATCCAACAGAGAGTAACAATATGTTAATTGGTAAAGAGATAAATGACTGATAATGGTAACAGCATATAGAGGAAGTAACAATAATGTGTGAGTAGTAGAGAATGATAACTGATAATCGACATTAACATGCCTATAGAAGAATATACCAATAATGTGAGTAAGTAAGAATGATGAACTAATCGTTTAGCATTATATGGTAGAGGTTAACCCAATAATATTAGTAAGTGAGATGAGTGACTTGATCAAGTCGAGCATTGTATAGGAGGGAAGTAACCAATAATGTTGAGGTAGTGAGATGATGACTGATAATTAAAGCATTGTACATAAGAGAGAAGAGTAACAATAATATTACAGTAGTCAAGATGATCGATCACCGTTGACGTGTATCAGAAGAGACTATAATGATGAATGTGAGTGAGCGCTGACTGATCGTTAACATTACGTATAGTAGAAATGCCAAAATATCTACGTAGTAAGGAGATATTAGTAATCATTAAACTATTATAGAGAGAGGATACTAACAACAATAACCAGTAGTAGAAGGATAATGAACTAATCGATGGCTTATTATATACTAGAAGGAAGTAACAATAGCAAGTAAGTGAATGAAGATAAACTAATCGTGTAAACAGCTATAATAGAAGAGCTAGCAATAATGTTGAAGTAAGTGAGAGATAAATGACTAATCGATGGCAATATATAGAGAGAATAACAATAATAGTAGTAGTAAGTGAGATGACTGATAAGTTGACCTTATTATAATGAGGAGAGTAACTAATAATGATGAGTGGTAGAGATGATAACTGATCGTTCAACGTCTTGTATAGAAGGCCAACAATAATATTAGTAGTGAGAGATAATCGCTAGTAATTAACCTGATAAATGCTCATCATGTAGTGCTAGTAAGAGACTGTATAATAGCACTCTTAACGTATAAGTAGAAGCAGTAACTAAATAAATAGCTATTGAATGTAGTAGAGATAATGTGACAGTGGCTTATTATATAGAATATATGTACAGGAGTAAGTAAGAGCTAATCAATCGACTGTATTGTATAAGAAACGCTATCGATAGTAGATGCAAAGAGATATTAACAGTCGATGCAACCTTATAACTAGAGAGAGAGCGTAAGCAATAATAGTAGTAGTACAAGATGATGACCTCCAATGGTAACAATATATAGAAGTAGCTCCCAATATCAGTGCATGAGATGCACTAAGGGTAGTGTCATTAACATTCTATGAGAAGATAGCAATATCGTAGCAGTAAAGTGAATGAGTAAACTAATCGTGTATTATTACTGCAATGCTATAGAAATATAATATGTGGTGAATGGCGAGATATTAACTGATACAGTCAACAATGTATCAGAAGTACCAATAATATTAGTGAGTAAGAGATAACTAATCGATGGCTTAATATATAGAGAATATAATATATTAACGATAAAATGAGATATTAATAATCGATGAAAGCAATATATAGAAATAACAATAATATTAAAATGGTAAAGAGACAATGTGATCATTAACAGCATAATAAAGAGAAATGCAACAGTAATAGTAAGTAAGAGATAATGTGTCGTTAACAAGTATAGAGGAGAGAGTAACAATAATAGTGAGTAGTGAGATGATTGACTAATCGTTGACTGCATTGTAATAGAGGGCGTAGCAATAATGTCGTGGTAGTAAGGGTAAATATTCATCGTTAACCGTCTGCCAGAGAGAATTAACAATATGTGAGTAAGTAAGAGATAAAGGCAATCATTAACTATTCGATGAACGGAAATAACAATAATGTTAGTAGTAAGGAGATGACTAATCGATTAAACGTAACGTACCATAGAAGGCTAACTAATAATATTGATAGTAAATGAATGATAACTAATCATTAATAACATTATAATAGAAATACCAATATGCGATCGTATGTTAAAAGATAATAACTGATCGATTGGCAATATACTCACGAGATACTAATAATATTATGTAAATAGTGAAGAGATAATGGCAATCTGTTAAGCAATTGTCTATAAAGTACTACAATAATATTTAGTAAATGGGTAATAACCAATCGACTGAACATTATATGAAGAAATGTAACAATAATCTTAAGTAGATAAAGAGATGATTAACTGATCAGTGGCAATATATAGAAGATAACAAGCTAATATTAGTAAATGGGAATGACTATTGTCGATTAACAGTACCATAGAAATAACAATAATAATGATAGTAGTAGACGATGACTAATCGTTCAACATTATATAGAAACCGTAACAATATGATAGTAGTCAAGACGATAATGATCAACTAAACATTCTTGTGTATACAGAGAGAGAGAAATAGAAGTGTCTTAATAATATTAGTAGTGAAGAGATAGCTGACCTAGTCGCCGATCAACATTATAGAAGAGCGCATTAATGTCGATATGTCTCAAGCGTAAGAGATGACTTAGTATCGATGCAAGCGCATAATGAGAAATAACAATATGATAGTAGTAAGTGAGAATAACTGATCGACAGCTTGTATATAGAAAATGTCAATAATATTAGTAGTAAAGAGATGATAAACTGATCATTGACGCAATATATAGAAGAAGTATACAATAATCAGTAGTAAGAGATAGTAATGACTGTCATTGGCTTATTGTAATAGAAGGCTGACTTAATATTAATATTGAGTAGTAAAGAGATGACTAGTCATTGAAAACAGTATATAGAAATGTAACGATATTAGTGAGCAGTAAAGAGATGATGAACTGATACGTTGACATTGTATGAAGTACTTAATGCGTGTTAAGTGAGTGAGAGAATGATCGTGGCTAATTAAGCATTGTATGAGAGTAGCTTAGTAATGTTAGTAGTAGAGATAGTAACAGTCGACAGCATGTATAGAAATGTATTAGACAAGTAGTAATTAAGATAAATGACCAATCATGACATTCTCGAGGTGCTTTCTAACAGTAAATCGGATGGCAGATTGAGATGACTGAATACGTTGGCATTACTGTAGAGAGGTACCAATAATAATGGTGGTGTACGAGGAATGACTGATGTCGGTGGCATGTGCTTATGGAAGTACGCAATATATGTAAGTCTGCGTGATGGGATGATTGACTGTCGTTGACATTGTATAAGAGAGCCAACAATAATGTTGAAATAGTGAGAATGAACGACTAGTCGTTAACCTTGTATTATAGAGAAGCCAACTTAACAATGTCAGTTAGTGAGAATAATGACTGATCGATGAAAAACATTGTATAGAAGTAACAATAATATTAGTAGATGAGATAATCGACTCGATCAGTTGACATTGTAATAGAGAGTAACAATAATGTTAGTAGTGAAGGATGACTGATAAAATTGACATTATAGAGAGGCCAACAATAATATTAGTAGTAAAGAGATATTAACTGTGTCGATGTGCTGTATTGTAATCAGGAAGAAAGTAACCAGTAATGTTAGTGGTAGACAGTGACTGATAGATTGGCATTATATAGAGAAGGGAATACTTCCAATAATGTTGGTGGTGGAGATGATCGACTGATAAGTTGACATTGTATGGGAAGAAAGTAACAATAATATTGAGTAGTATGAGATGACAATGTATTTGACATTAGTAACAAGAAGGATAACAATAATATTGTGGTAAAGATGAAATAAACTAGTAAATTGGCAGCATTGTATGAGAAGTAACATGTCTTAGTGGTAAGGCGTATTGTCAGTGGCTAACTAGAAAGCAACAATAATATTAGTGACAAATGTGTGTCATGTATTATATGAGAAGTAACAATAATATTAGTAGTGAGATGACAGTCGTGTAACATTATTGTATAGAAGTAACAATATATGTGTAAGTAGTAGATGTGCTGATCGATCAACGTATAGAGAGATAACTTAGCAATGTTAGTAGTAGATGAGGATGACTGATCAGCCCGACATTATGTGGAGGCTAGCAGTAATGTTAGTGGGTAGAGGATGACCGACTGATACGAGTTGAACATTGTATGGGAGTGACCCAATGTGTTACTGGTAGGGATGATGACTAAATCGATTGACATTGTAACTAGAGAGGAAGCCAGCAATAATATTGAGTGGTGAGATGACTGACAGTCGGTGGCAATGTATGAGAATGTATGCCAATAATATTGAAGTGAGTGAGAGATATTAACTAATCGTTACAAGCTTTTCGTATGAGAAAGGTAACAATAATAGTTAGTAAGTGAGATGACCTTGACCCATTGGCTTATTAACATAGAAGAGTAACAGTAATAGTAAGTAGTAAGATGACTGACTAAGGTCGCTTAACGTATATAGAAGAAGATAACAATAATCAATGGCAGTAGAGAGATGACAACTGATACGTTGACCGTATATAGAAAGTAACTAATAATGTGAGTAGTTGAGATGACGTGTCGATTGACGTATTATATAGAAGAGAGAGTAACAGTAATATTAGTAGTGAGGTGATGACTAATCGGTAAGCACTGTAGCAGTAACAATAATATTGAGTAGTGAGATGATGACTGATCGATTGACTTATTGTATAGTAAGCTAGCAATATGTTAGTAGTAGAGAGTGGCAGATCGATTAACGTTATAGAGGAAGATGACTCAATGTTGAGTAGTGAGGTGATGACTGATCGTTGACATTGTAATAGAGAGCCAGCAATAATGTTGAAAAGTGGTGAGAGCGATGACTGACTCGGTGACTTATTGCTGCGCCTTAGAAGTAGCTTAATGATGGTGGTATTGAGATAATGTAATCGATGGCGATATGATGGAAGCGAAACATAATAATGTTGGTAGTAGTGAGAGACAATGAGCTAATCATTAACGTATAGAAGTAGCAATATGTGTCAGTAGTGAGATAATGGCTAGTCATTGAAAAACGTATTATATAGAAGGTAACAATAATGTTGAGTAGTGAGGATGATGATTTAATCGTTAACATTATATAGAAGGTAACGTAATAATATAGTAGTAAGATATAACTGATCGTTGGCTTATTGTATATAGAAATAGCAGTAATATTAGTAGTAAGGAATGACTAATCGATTAACATGTATAGAAGAAATAACAATAATATTAGTAAGTAAAGAGATAGACTAATCGATTAACGTATATAGAAATACTGAATAATATTAGTCAAGTGAAGATAACTGATAAATTAACATTGTATAGAAGATAACAATAATGTTAGTGAGTAAGAGATGATGATCGGTCGTTGATATTGTAGAGAAATAACAATAATATTGAGTAGTGAGAGATAATGACTGATCGATTGGCTATTATAATGGAAGAGAGTAACAATAATATTAGTAAGTCAGAGATAATGTAATCGTGATAACGTATTGTATGACGTAATAGCGAATAATATTGAGTAGTGAGATGATGACTAATACGTTGACATTACCGTATAGAAGTAACAATAGTGTTGAGTAGTGAGATGATATTGATCGTTAACAGTGTATAGAAGATAACCCAGTAATGTTTAGTAGTGAGATGACTGATGAATGTGACATTGTATAGAGGTAGACAACAATATGTTGGTAAGTGAAGGATGACTGATCGAATTAACCAGTGTATAGAGGATAGCAATAATATTGAGTAGTAGGAGATCATGTGCAATCGATTGACATTGCATTATAGAAGTAACATGTAGTATGTGAGTGGTGAGATGATGAACTGATACGATGACTTATTATGTGGGAGGTAACAGAATAATGTTAGTGGTAAGATGATAAACTGATCTGATTGACCGTGCATGAGAGAGGTAGCAATAATGTTAGTAGTGAGATGTACTGATGTAGTTGACGTTAGCTTGTGAGGTAACAATAATATTGAGTAGTGAGATGATGACTGATACGTTGACCATTGTATAGAAGTGCACAATAATATTAGTAGTAAGAGACTGACTTGATCGATGTGCTTAATATATATAGAAGTAACAATAATATTAGTATTAAGTGAGATATTAAACTAATCGTTGACTTATTAGTATAGAGAAGATTGCAGCGATAATATTGTCCGAATATTGTGTCGATTAGCATTGCCCGTAGAGGAAGCAGCAATAATACTGAGTGGTAAAGGATGTGACATTGACATTGTATAGAAGGTGCCAACATGTTAGTGGTAGGGATAGTAATGGCTAGATCGTGCATTATGACTAGAGAAAGTAGCAGTAATATTAGTAGTAGAGATGATGACTGATATTGACATATGTATAGAGAGAGTAACAATATGTTAGTAGTGAGATGAGCTGATAATGTTGACATTGTAATAGAGAGTAACAATAATATTAGTAGTAGAGATATACTAATCAATTGACATTGTAGTATAGAAAGAAGTAACAATATGTTAGTGAGTAAGAGATGACTGATATCGTTGACATTGTAGTATAGAGAGGTAACCAATAATGTTAGTGGTGAGATGACTGATAACGTTGACATTGTATAGGAGAAATAACAATAATATTTAGTAGTGAGATGATGTCGATCATTGACATTATGCATAGAAGGTAACAATAGTTAGTAGTAAGATGACTGATCGTTAAACATTATAATAGAGAAGTAGCTTAATAATGTTAGTAGTGAGATGACTGATCAATTAATCCATTATAATAGAAGGTAACAATATGTAGTAGTAGAGATGATAACTGATCGATGGTAACATTATATAGAAGAGTAGCAATAATATTAGTAGTAAGAGATGACTGATCGTTAACATTATAATAGAGAAGTAACAATAATGTTAGTTAGTGAGATATGACTAATGAATTGACATTGTATAGAAGAGTAACAATAATGTTAGTTAGTGAGATGACTGATACGTTGACATTATATAGAGAGATAACTAGCAATATTAGTAGTAAGAGATAATGATAAGTCGTTGACATTATATATATGAGAAGTAACAATAATATTAGTAGTAGAGATGATGATAATGTTAACATTATATAGAAAGAGTAACAATAATATTAGTAGTAGAGATGATAACTGATGTCGTTGACATTATTGTATAGAGAGTAACCAATAATGTTAGTAGTGAGATGACTGATCGTTGACATTATTATAGTAGAGAGTAAGCAATAATATTGAGTAGTGAGATGATGATGTTAATTGGCATTGTATAGAGAAGTAACAATAATATTGAGTAGTGAGATATATGACTGATCGTTGACTTATTGTATAGAGAGATAACCAATAATATTGTAAGTAGAGAGATGACTGATACAGTTAACATTATATAGAAAGTAACAATAATATTAGTAGTAGAGATAATGACTGATCGTTAACATTATATAGAAAGTAACTAATAATATTAATTAGTGAGATGATGACTAATCGTTAACTATTATTATATAGAAAGTAACAATATGTTAGTAGTGAGATGATAACTGATACGTTAACATTATGATAGAGAAGTAACAATAATATTGAGTGAGTGAGATGACTGATACGTTGACATTGTATAGAAGTAACAATAATATTAGTAGTAGAGATGATAACTGAATCGTTAACATTGTATAGAAAGTAACAATAATATTAGTAGTGAGATGATGACTAATAGTTAACATGTATATAGAAATAACAATAATATTAGTAGTGAGATGACTGATCGTTGACATTATATGAGAGAAGTAACAATAATGTTAGTAGTGAGATGATAACTAATCGTTGACATTATGTATAGAGAGTAGCAATAATATTGGTAGTAGATGATGACTGATCGTTGACATTGTATAGAGGTAACAGTAATATTAAGTAGTAGAGATGATGATAATCGAATTGACATTGTATAGAGAGTAACAATAATATTAGTAGTGAGATGATATTGACTGATCGTTGACATTGTATAGAGAGAGTAACACCAATAATGTTAGTAGTGAGATGACTGATCGTCAATTGACATTGTAGTAGAGAGTAGCAATAATATTAGTGGTAGAGATGTACTGATAGTTGACATTGTATAGAGAGATAACTAATGTTGTATTGAAGTAAGTGAGATGATAACTGTAATAGTATGATATTGTATAGAAGTAACAATAATGTTAGTAGTGAGATGACAATACGTTGTTAACATTATAGAGAAGTAACAACAATAATATTAGTAGTAAGATGATATTGATCGATGACATTGTAACAGAGCTGTGACAGTATGCCCAGTGGTGTAGATGGTGACTGGTAAATTGGCTGATGTTGTAATATGAGGAAGTAGCAATAATGTTGGTAGTGAGATGATGACTGATCGTTGACATTGTATAGAAAGTAGCAATAATAGTTAGTAGTGAGATGACTGATAATGTTGACTCATTGTATAGAAGTAACAATAATATTAGTAGTAGAGATGATTAATCGTTAACATTGTATAGAAATGACAATAATATTAGTAGTAGAGATAATGGTGTGTGGGTTGTTTTGGTGGGGGTGTGTCATTGCATTATATGAGTAGCAATAATATTAGTGGTAGAGAGATGACTGATACGTTGACATTGTATATAGAAGTAACAATAATGTTAGTAGTGAGATAATGACAATGTGTGTATGATAGAACATTAGCAATAGTGAGAAGTAACCAATAATATTAGTAGTGAGATGATGTGTCAATCGTTGACATTGTAATAGAAGTATACCAATAATATTAGTAGTGAGGATGATATAATCGTTGAAGCATTGTATAGAAGTAGCAATAATATTAGTAGTGAGAGATGACTGATAACGTTGACATTGTATAGAGAGAAGTAACAATAATATTGAGTAGTGAGATGACTAATGATTGACATTGTTATATAGAGAAGTAACATAGTATGTAGTAGTAAGGGAGATGACTCAATCGATTAACATTGTAATAGGAAGTAACCAGTAATGTTAGTGGTAAAGTAGATAACTGATCGTTGAGCATTATATGGAGAAGTAACAATATGTTAGTAGTGAGAGATGACTGATATAGTTGACATTATTGTATAGAGAAGTAGCTAATGTTGAGTGGTAAGGATATGATAATCGATTGACTATTGTATAGAGAAGTAACAATATATGTTAGTAGTAAGAGATGATTGATCGTTAACATTATATAGAGAAGTAACAATATGTTAGTGGTAGTAAGAGATGATGACTGATCGATTGACATTATATGAGAAGTACCTAATAATGTTAGTAGTAGAGAATGAACTGATCAGTGACTTATTATATGAGAAAGTAACAATAATGTTAGTAGTGAGATGATGACAATCGTTGACATTGTATGGAGTAACAGTATGTAATGGTAGTGAGATGACTAATACGTTGACATTGTATAGAGAAGTAACCAATAATATTAGTAGTGATGAGATGATAACTAAATCGTTGGCACTGTATAGAAGTATACCAATAATGTTAGTGTGAGATGATGACTGATAAATTGACATTGTATAGAGATGCTAACAATAATATTAGTAGTAGAGATGATAACTAATCGTTAACATTGTATAGAGAGTAACAATAATGTTAGTAGTGAGGATGACTGATGGTGACATTGTATAGAGAGAGTTAGCAGTAATGTTGGTAGATGAGGATAATGACTGATCGTTGACATTGTAATGGAGAAGTTAGCAGTAATGTTAGTGGTAGCGAATGACTGATCGATGAAACATTGCTTATAGAGTAACAATGTATATGTTAGTAAGTAAGAATGATAACCCCAATCGATGAAAAACATTATATAGAAACTTAATATGTTAGTAGTGAGATAATGGCCAATCGTAACGCGCCGTTGTAAGTTTATGTAACGCGCCTTTGCGTGCCGCCTTTGCTTTGCTGCGCCGCCGCCGCCTTTCGCGCCGCGCCTTGTGCCGCCTTGCGCTGCCGCGCCGCCTGCCGCCTGCCATGCCGCCCGCCTGCCGCCGCTGCCGCCGCCGCCCGCGTGCCGCCATATGCGCCGCTTTCCTTGCCTTCTTGCCGCCTTGCTGCCTTCGCGCCATTATGCCGCCTGCCTTGATACCGTAGTCCATTTAGCACTTTACGTGCCCAG
>NW_026282287.1:0-16152 GCF_023373465.1 Oncorhynchus keta | reverse complement strand
CACAGCTCATCACCCTGAATACACCATCCCCACTGTCAAACATGGTGGTGGCAGCATCATGGTTTGGGCCTGCTTTTCTTCAGCGGGGACAGGGAAGATGGTTAAAATTGATGGGAAGATGGATGGAGCCAAATACAGGACCATTCTGGAAGAAAACCTGATGGAGTCTGCAAAAGACCTGAGACTGGGACGGAGATTTGTCTTCCAACAAGACAATGATCCAAAACATAAAGCAAAATCTACAATGGAATGGTTCAAAAATAAACATATCCAGGTGTTAGAATGGCCAAGTCAAAGTCCAGACCTGTGGAATCTGTGGAAAGAACTGAAAACTGCTGTTCACAAATGCTCTCCATCTAACCTCACTGAGCTCGAGCTGTTTTGCAAGGAGGAATGGGAAAAAAATTCAGTCTCTCGATGTGCAAAACTGATAGAGACATACCCCAAGCGACTTACAGCTGTAATCACAGCAAAAGGTGGCGCTACAAAGTATTAACTTAAGGGGGCTGAATAATTTTGCACGCCCAATTTTTCAGTTTTTGATTTGTTAAAAAAGTTTCAAATATCCTATAAATGTCGTTCCACTTCATGATTGTGTCCCACTTCTTGTTTATTCTTCACAAAAAAAATACAGTTTTATATCTTTATGTTTGAAGCCTGAAATGTGGCAAAAGGTCGCAAAGTTCAAGGGGGCCGAATACTTTCGCAAGGCACTGTACATAAATCATGGAAACAGGGGATGCAGACTTGAGTCCTGCTGTTGATACTCAAACGGTTAGCTTCATGCTACACTGTTGGCTGGACAGTCACACACACACGCGTGTGTCAGTGTTGCTTCAGTCCTTCACCCCAACCTGGGCTTGAACCAGGGAGTCTCCAAAAACATCAACAACTGCCTCCCACGAAGCATCTTTACCTCCACAAAAGCCACAGCCCACGAAGAGCAAAGGAAACAACTACTTCAAGATATCAGATAGAGTAAAATCACCAACGTCAGGCCATTGCATTGGTTTTATTAGTCCTGATTCCTGTCACTAATCAATATGGCTATTTAAGCTCTGAATATCAACTACTCAACTTGACCAGGAGTTCTCACCAGTCATTTTGCAAGGTGTTTACACAGGTGGAAATGCAGAAGTATTTTGTTTTTCGCTCTGACATTTTATTTACAAATACAGATAGCTTGTCAAAAATGTACAGATACAAACTTGAAACTACTGATCATGACAATAGGATGATACTCCCATGATTGTCCATTCCATATTGTCCATTTTGGGATGAAACTCCCACAATGGGATGAAACTCCCATGATTATTAATTCCATATTGTCCATTTTGGGATGAAACTCCCACAATGGGATGAAACTCCCATGATTATTCATTCCATATTGTCCATTTTGGGATGAAACTCCCACAATGGGATGAAACTCCCATGATTATTCATTCCATATTGTCCATTTTGGGATGAAACTCCCACAATGGGATGAAACTCCCATGATTGTCCATTCCATATTGTCCATTTTGGGATGAAACTCCCACACTGGGATGAAATTCCCACACTGGGATGAAACTCCCACGATTATTCATTCCATATTGCCCATTTTGGGATGAAACTCCCACAATAGGATGAAACTCCCATGATTATTCATTCCATTTTGTCCATTTTGGAATGAAACTCCCACAATAGGATGAAACTCCCATGATTATTCATTCCATATTGTCCATTTTACTTTGACTTGTCCTGTTTTTAGAATATGTTGTTTGTTAACATGGCAACTCATTTTTTATTTGATTGGTTTAAATTTAAGTTAAGCTATTTGATTGGAGAGACCTGCATGATGTAAAAAGTGTCCGTCTCATTACATTGTCATACATGTAATCTCAAGCCTGAAGGCTACAGAAAAGGCCACATACTCTTTCTACCATATCCTGAACACAGCAAAAAAAGAAACGTCCTCTCACTGTCAACTGCGTTTATTTTGAGCAAACTTAACATGTGTAAATACAGTATTTGTATAAACATAACAAGATGCAACAACTGAGACATAAACTGAACAAGTTCCACAGACATGTGACTAACAGAAATGGAACAATGTGTCCCTGAACAAAGGGGGGGTCAAAATAAAAAGTAACAGTCAGTATCTGGTGTGGCCACCAGCTGCATTAAGTACTGCAGAACATCTCCTCCTCATGGACTGCACCAGATCTGGTGTGGCCACCAGCTGCATTAAGTACTGCAGAACATCTCCTCCTCATGGACTGCACCAGATCTGGTGTGGCCACCAGCTGCATTAAGTACTGCAGAACATCTCCTCCTCATGGACTGCACCAGATCTGGTGTGGCCACCAGCTGCATTAAGTACTGAAGAACATCTCCTCCTCATGGACTGCACCAGATCTGGTGTGGCCACCAGCTGCATTAAGTACTGCAGAACATCTCCTCCTCATGGACTGCACCAGATCTGGTGTGGCCACCAGCGGCATTAAGTACTGCAGAACATCTCCTCCTCATGGACTGCACCAGATCTGGTGTGGCCACCAGCTGCATTAAGTACTGCAGAACATCTCCTCCTCGTGGACTGCACCAGATCTGGTGTGGCCACCAGCGCCATTAAGTACTGCAGAACATCTCCTCCTCATGGACTGCACCAGATCTGGTGTGGCCACCAGCTGCATTAAGTACTGCAGAACATCTCCTCCTCATGGACTGCACCAGATCTGGTGTGGCCACCAGCTGCATTAAGTACTGCAGAACATCTCCTCCTCATGGACTGCACCAGATCTGGTGTGGCCACCAGCGGCATTAAGTACTGCAGAACATCTCCTCCTCATGGGCTGCACCAGATCTGGTGTGGCCACCAGCTGCATTAAGTACTGCAGAACATCTCCTCCTCATGGACTGCACCAGATCTGGTGTGGCCACCAGCTGCATTAAGTACTGCAGAACATCTCCTCCTCATGGACTGCACCAGATCTGGTGTGGCCACCAGCTGCATTAAGTACTGCAGAACATCTCCTCCTCATGGACTGCACAAGATCTGGTGTGGCCACCAGCTGCATTAAGTATTGCAGAACATCTCCTCCTCATGGACTGCACCAGATCTGGTGTGGCCACCAGCTGCATTAAGTACTGAAGAACATCTCCTCCTCATGGACTGCACCAGATCTGGTGTGGCCACCAGCTGCATTAAGTACTGCAGAACATCTCCTCCTCATGGACTGCACCAGATCTGGTGTGGCCACCAGCTGCATTAAGTACTGCAGAACATCTCCTCCTCATGGACTGCACCAGATCTGGTGTGGCCACCAGCTGCATTAAGTACTGCAGAACATCTCCTCCTCGTGGACTGCACCAGATCTGGTGTGGCCACCAGCTGCATTAAGTACTGCAGAACATCTCCTCCTCATGGACTGCACCAGATCTGGTGTGGCCACCAGCTGCATTAAGTACTGCAGAACATCTCCTCCTCATGGACTGCACCAGATTTGTCAGTTCTTGCTGTGAGATGTTACTATTTTTCCTATTTTTCCAACTTAATTGAGGAAAATAAGAACAATCCAATATGTATTTTTAATACTGTTGCAAAGCTAACTAAAAAAGCAGCATTCCCAAAGAGAGGATGGCTTTCAATTCAGCAGTGATAAATTCATTAACTTCTTTGAGGAAAAGATCATGATCATTAGAAAGCAAATTACGGACTCCTCTTTAAATCTGCGTATTCCTCCAAAGCTCAGTTGTCCTGAGTCTGCACAACACTGCCAAGAACTAGGATCAAGAGAAACACTCAAGTGTTTTAATACTATATCTCTTGACACAATGATGAAAATAATCATGGCCTCTAAACCTTCAAGCTGCCTACTGGACCCTATTCCAACTAAACTACTGAAAGAGCTGCTTCCTGTGCTTGGCCCTCCTATGTTGAACATAATAAACGGCTCTCTATCCACCGGATGTGTACCAAACTCACTAATAGTGGCAGTAATAAAGCCTCTCTTGAAAAAGCCAAACCATGACCCAGAAAATATTAAAAACTATCGGCCTATATCGAATCTCCGATTCCTCTCGAACATTTTGGAAAAAGCTGTTGCACAGCAACTCACTGCCTTCCTGAAGACAAACAATGTATACGAAACGCTTCAGTCTAATTTTAGACCCCATCATAGCACTGAGACTGCACTTGTGAAGGTGGTAAATTACCTTTTAATGGCATCAGACCGAGGCTCTGCATCTGTCCTCGTGCTCCTAAACCTTAGTGCTGCTTTTGATAGCATCTATCAGCACATTCTTTTGGAGAGATTGGAAACCCAAATTGGTCTACACGGACAAGTTCTGGCCTGGTTTAGATCTTATCTGTCGGAAAGATATCAGTGTGTCTCTGTGGATGGTTTGTCCTCTGACAAATCAACTTTAAATGTTGGTGTTACTCAAGGCTTTTTTTAGGACCACTATTGTTTTCACTACATATTTTACCTCTTGGTGATGTCATTCGGAAACATAATGTTAATTTTCACTGCTATGCGGACGACACACAGCTGTACATTTTGATGAAACATGGTGAAGGCCCAAAATTGCCCCCCCTGGAAGCCTGTGTTTCAGACATTTATTCATTTTATTTCACCTTTATTTAACCAGGTAGGTAAGTTGAGAACAAGTTCTCATTTACAATTGCGACCTGGCCAAGATAAAGCAAAGCAGTTTGACACATACAACGACACAGAGTTACACATAAGGAAGTGGATGGCGGCAAATGTTCTACTTTTAAACTCGGACAAAACAGAGATGCTTGTTCTAGGTCCCAAGAAACAAAGAGATCTTCTGTTGAATCTGACAATTAATCTTGATGGTTCTACAGTCGTCTCAAATAAAACTGTGAAGGACCTCAGCATTACTCTGGACCCTGATCTCTCTTTTGATGAATATATCAATACTGTTTCAAGGACAGCTTTTTCCATCTACAGTTGTGGCCCAAAGTTTTGAGAATGGCACAAATATTAATTTTCACAAAGTGTGCTGCCTCAGTTTGTGTGATGGCAATTTGCATATACTCCAGAATGTTATGAAGAGTGATCAGATGAATTGCAATTAATTGCAAAGTCCCTCTTTGCCATGCAAATGAACTGAATCCCCAAAAAACATTTCCAATGCATTTCAGCCCTGCCACAAAAGGACATCATGTCAGTGATTCTCTCGTTAACACAGGTGTTAGTGTTGATGAGGACAAGGCTGGAGATCACTCTGTTATGCTGATTGAGTTTGAATAACAGACTGGAAGCTTCAAACGGAGAGGGGGTGCTTGGAATCATTGTTCTTCCTCTGTCAACCATGGTTACCTGCAAGGAAACATGGGCTGTCATCATTGCTTTGCACATAAAGAGCTTCACAGGCAAGGATATTACTGCCAGTAAGATTGCACCCAAATCAACCATTTATCAGATCATCAAGAACTTCAAGGAGAGCAGTTCAATTGTTGTGAAGAAGGCTTCAGGGCGCCCAAGAAAGGCCAGCAAGTGCCAGTACCATCTTCTAAAGTTGATTCAGCTGCGGGGTCGTGGCACCACCAGTACAGATCATGCTTAGGCAGGTGTGAGTGCATCTGCATGCACAGTGAGGCGAAGACTTTTGGAGGATTGCCTGGTGTCAAGAACAGTAGCAAAGAAGCCACTTCTCTCCAAGAAAAACATCAGGGACAGACTGATATTCTGCAAATGGTACAGGGACTGCTGAGGACTGGGGTAAAGTAATTTTCTCTGATGAATCCCCTTTCCGATTGATTGGGGCATCCGGAAAGAAGCTTGTCCAGAGAAGACAAGGTGAACGCTACCATCAGTCCTGTGTCATGCCAACAGTAAAGCATCCTGAGACCATTCATGTGTGGGGTTGTTTCTCAGCCAAGGGAGTGGCTCACTCACAATAACAGCCTTTGACACTTATGAAATGCTTGTAATTATACTTCAGTATTCCATAGTAACATCTGACAAAAATATCTAAAGACTCTGAGGAAGCAGAATTTGTGAAAAGTAATATTTGTGTCATTCTCAAAACTTTTTCCATGACTGTAGTTATATATTTCCATCAGTGGGAGCTGGTGGGTGGTGCTATAGGAGACTATAGGAGATTATAGATTATATATATTTTTTAATTTTTTATTTCACCTTTATTTAACCAGGTAGGCTAGTTAAGAACAAGTTCTCATTTGCAACTGCGACCTGGCCAAGATAAAGCATAGCAGTGTGAACAGACAACACAGAGTTACACATGGAGTAAACAATTAACAAGTCAATAACACAGTAGATAAATAGAAAAAAGGGGGAGTCTATATACATTGTGTGCAAAAGGCATGAGGAGGTAGGTGAATAATTACAATTTTGCAGATTAACACTGGAGTGATAAATGATCAGATGGTCATGTACAGGTAGAGATATTGGTGTGCAAAAGAGCAGAAAAATAAATAAATAAAAACAGTATGGGGATGAAGTAGGTAAAAATGGGTGGGCTATTTACCAATAGACTATGTACAGCTGCAGCGATCGGGTTAGCTGCTCAGATAGCAGATGTTTGAAGTTGGTGAGGGAGATAAAAGTCTCCAACATCAGCGATTTTTGCAATTCGTTCCAGTCACAGGCAGCAGATAACTGGAACGAAAGGCGAGGAGATGGGAGATAGGAGATTGATTGTATATTACATAGGAGATTGATTGATTGGGTGATTGTAATGGCTGGAATGGAATAAATGGAACGGATGTGTTTGATACCGTTACAATCCGTCCTCCTGTAGCTCCTCCCACCAGCCTCCACTGATTGCCATTATCATTGGTCTGTAGCGTGTAGTAAAAAACTCATCCACAAGGTGATGCTGTGGCGTTTATTTGGGCTCGCCACCAGCTGACAAAAACGAAAAGCCAACGCGGAAGTAAAACTTCAAGCGGGTTTGTTTTGTTCTTGCCCACCATTCTTTCCTCGTGGACGAAGCCGTACTAGCTGAATACCCAACTCTCCGTCGACAGAAACATGTCTAAACTACAATTGTTTCGTGTGTTTGTAAATGAGCGTTTAACAGCGGCAGCTGTGGAGATTTTCGGGGCAGTTGAAGAAACGGTAGCGGACTACCAGGAGGAGAATGATCGGCTACGGAGACTGCTGCGGGTCACACCGGAGATAAAACGATGCAGAATAGGTTCGAATGTAGATCTACTGATAGCTAGCAGATCTGCTCAATAAATAAACTGTTTAGGGGTTCAGTGATCATCATTTCAATATGCCTTATTAACTGTTACCACAGTTTCTAAACCCCGAGGCCCAACATCGTCAGACTTCCGGGAACGCTTGCGAGGCAAGACTCGGCAGACCAGACCGGGGTTTGAGAAGTCAATGAGAGAAGTGAAATAATCCTCCTTAGTTGTTCATTTTCTCGATTTCTAAAATCACAACCTAGATTCAAACGAATGTTTTAAGTAGGTGAACATGTCATTACCACAACCTATGAAAGTGACAAACTGACACGTTTTTGATTTTCGTCAAAAACTAGTTTATATCTAATAGTTGATGGCTTGCATATGCGCAGTTCTGCGGGAGACGAATGTTGACATTCTCACCTGGGGTGTGCTCAGTTCGCTTGAACCCGATGAAGTGTTTCTGCGAATTAGATTAGCTAGCTAACGTCGTAATGACATTGCCCTACAGGCGTGATCTGGGATTTCTATTGGAGAATCCGTTTCTACATATCTTCCTACCTAACTATCTTTTTCTAATACCATTGCTAAAACACATTCTCATTAAAACCAGTAAATCATTCCACTTTATAAATGAACTTGTATTATTTTTTACATTAGAAATAAATAGCTTATTATCTAACGTTTATTGAGAAGTAATTGAAGTGGATTCTAGTTGATCAATTATTTAATTGGAATTTTTGTTAACTCGAATCTACTTCCCCAGAGCCCTTAATTGAAACAGTAATAACGCGGGTTACCCTGCCTCTGTTTTGGTAAAAGGTGATGATGAGCCTGGAGAAATGAAACTACTCTCAAATTCATAGACTGAGATATGGATGCAAGGACTGAACATCCATGATATCAACATTAAAATATAAGCTTGTTAACTCCAATGTTTGTAAACAATGTAAATATAGCCACAAAAACATGGTTAACTATGTGTTCTGATGGGGGATGACAGTTGAACTAAGCTCACGAGGCATTTATACATTATATTCTTCAATAAACATTTATAAGTCAAAACAGTTATGTAGCAATTAAGGATTCTAGCTTTAACTTCTAATTGACCCCAACCCTGATGTCTAAAAGCTGTATAGAGAACCTCTGCTCCTCTCTCCTTTCCTCCAGACTCCCTGCAGCTCTCTGTCTCTGAGGAGGAGGTTCTCCCTGAGCAGCAGCACTGTGAGCAGGAGTGGAGCCCCAGTCTGGGGCAGGAGAACCCAGAGCTTCCACAGATTAAAGAGGAACAGGAGGAACTCAGGACCAGTCAGGAGGAAGAGCAGCTTCAAGGGCTGGAGGCTGATATCTTAGAGTTCCAATTCACTCCTTCCTGTGTGAAAAGTGAATGTGATCAGGAGGACCCACTTCAGTCCTTGACTCTTCCCCAAACCCAGACTATGGAGAACAGCGAGAGTGATCCTAAACAAGTGGATCTCACACCTTTTGTTACTGTGACCCACTTTAAGGGCCTCAGCATTCCCTGTGACCCACCAGATAATACAAACAATGCCTCTAGCCACAGCTCAGCCGTAAGCAGAAATCCAGTACGACTTGACAGCAGCCCATCATTGGATCCAAACCCAGCGATGGGGGAACACTGTTTCAAACCCAGCACCACGTCTAGAAAAACTCACCACTGCCGTGACTGTGGTGAAATGTTTGCTCTGAAAGCTGACCTGAAGAGTCATGTGACTCTCGCCATGCAGAGACCCAGCGAATGCCTCGTCTGCAGAAAACACTACAACTCCAGCTGTAAACTGAAGGCCCATGTCCGACTCTGTCGCGGTAGGAAACCCTGCACCAGCCCTGTTTGTAGCAAGACCTTCAAACTCAACGCAGATCTGTCCAAGCACATGAGGATTCACACAGGGGAGAAATCATTTAGTTGTGGAGACTGTGGGAAGCGCTTCAATCGCAAGGGGAACCTTATTGATCATATTCCTATTCACACAGGAGAGAAAGCATTTAGCTGTGCTGACTGCGGAAAAAGATTCAGTCAGAAGGGGACCCTACGGAAGCATAGACTGACTCACACAGGAGAGAAACAATTTATCTGTGGAGACTGTGGGAAAAGCTTCTATCAGAGAGGGGACCTAAGTAGGCATATACGGACTCACACAGGAGAGAAACTTTTTATATGTGGTGACTGTGGGAAAAGCTTCAATTTGAAGGGGAACCTAAAGAAGCATGAACTGACTCACACAGAAGATAAACCATTTAGCTGTGCTGACTGTGGGAAAAGTTTCAATCACAAGTCGAACTTACTGACGCATGTTAAAAACATCCACAAAGGAGGAAAACAGGAGGAAATCTTAAAGAACTGTTTAGTCACAAAATTAGAATAAAAAGGCAGGATGTGGACAATACTCTGAGTACACGCTCATAGACTCACATCTATTGGTTGGTGGAGGACGACACGATGATACCTCTCCTAGGGACCTGCTCTCCATGCTTAAGGATTAAAGTTCCTCTGGTCTCTGATCTATTCTATTTTTTTAACCTGCTGTTTCTCTCCACAGTGCTCTCTGCTACTCTCTGGTCTACATGGAGGGCCTAGCTTCTTTACATCTGTCTGGAGGGAGAGATAGAGGTCACAGAATGAGGTTTCTAGTCTCAACACTCTCCAAGGCTTTTGAGAGGAAAATACATTTTTAGAAGAAAATACCTGAAAGTGTCACAGGCCGTTTAACCCGTTTGTAATATGTAAAATCTCCTGCTAAATGGCATATACAATGGAGTCTGAACTGATTGACGTCCTTGATAAATATGAGCAGTCATGACTGTATAAAATAAATCATTCAAATGCTGAGCTATTTTGTATGCTTACAAAAATTGGGAAAGTATATTATTTTATATTAATACAAACAAATGCTCATAGAAATATATTTTTTCTCTCAAAAGATGGTAAACGTTGACACCCCTGGCGATTCTAATAAATAAAGTAGATGAAATACGACATCGAGCCTGTGACTCTATGAACTGTACAAAAGTTTGTTTTCGTTTTGTGCCCAGTAGAAATGAATGGTAAATCATGTATTGTCATTTTGGAGTCAGTTTTATTGCAATAAGAGTACCTTTTGGGGGAGAATTGTATAAAAGAATACCTTATAGCTCAGTATTAGAGTGATTTATTGTATACATTATTGCTAATCTTTATCAAAGATAATTTGATAATCAATTATTGTAGATCCCACTGTATTATGAACTCAGTGGTGACACTTTTGCTTTCCTACCACTAGATGGCACTGTTTAGGATGTCTCCCCACTAGATTGCGCTGTTTAAGATGTGACTGCAGTATCTCAGTATATCAAACCTGTTAGTCATTTCATCTTGTTTTCCAGAGACCTATGAGGGCATAAACCATTACTAAACACATTGTATTACAACCAAACAGGCTTATGCTAAACTGAACCAGACATGACTGACCTTGGGAATGAGGGAAGATGTTGTGTACTATGGGGTCAGAGGTGACTGTAAATCAGGATTAGGTTCACAACACCAAGAGAGTCCAAATAAACAGGTGTGTGTTGTCCAGATTGACCACAATGTGGAGGAGTGGGACTTTCACTTTATGCATTAGTCTAGTACAATAGAAAGAGGTGTAGATGAGGTATCTGCTTAAATGTTCCCAGAAAGAGGACATATTTTCATTCTATACATACAGGCTTCTAGACTAATGCATGTTGAGTAAATAAAACTAAACACATTTGCTCCTCAGTGTCCCTCTGATTAAGAGGTGTCTGCATCACATCCTACTGCAGCAAAAGGAAATCGGCTAGCTGGCCAATGAAGTGGATCTATTACACTAACAAGGATCCTTTCAGTAGGCTACAACAACATGAGAAGTGAGAATGTGAGAATGTCCATTGTATATTTCATCCCACTCTTTCTTTCCCTGTGTGTGTGTCTCGCTCTCTCAGCCAGACTTAAAGGTCGAGACTGAGTGCGTCTCACATGGATAGGCAGACCATTCCATAAAAATGGAGCTCTATAGGAGAAAGCCCTGCCTCCAGCTGTTTGCTTAGAAATTCTAGGGACAATAAGGAGGCCTGCGTCTTGTGACCGTAGTGTAGGTGCAGTTGAAGTCTGAAGTTTACATACACCTTAACAAATACATGCAAACTCAATTTTTCACAATTCCTGACATGTAATCCTAGTAAAAATGCACTGTCTTAGGTCATGTAGGATCACCACTTCATTTTAAGAATGTGAAATGTCAGAATAATAGAGTGATTTATTTCAGCTTTTATTTATTTCATCTCATTCCCAGTGGGTCAGAAGTTTACATACACTCAATTAGTATTGGGTAGCATTGCCTTTAAATTGTTTAACTTGGGTCAAACGTTTCAGGTAGCCTTCCACAAGCTTCCCACAATAAGTTGGGTGAATTTTGGCCCATTCCTCCTGACAGAGCTGGTGTAACAGGTTTGTAGGCCTCCTTGTTCGCACACACTTTTTCAGTTCTGCCCACAAATTGACTTTGTTGTCCTTAAGCCATTTTGCCACAACTTTGGAAGTATGCTTCGGGTCATTGTCAATTTGCGACCGTGCTTTAACTTCCTGACTGATGTCTTGAGCCTTGGTCTGACACCATTAAAAGGTCATCTACCACCTTCACGGGTGCAGTCTCAGTGCTATGATGGGGTCTAAAACCAGACTGAAGCGTTTCGTATACATTGTATGTCTTCAGGAAGGCAGTGAGTTGCCGAGCAACAGCTTTTTTTAAATGTTAAGAGGAATGGGAGATTCGATATAGGCCAATAGTAGAAAGAGGAGGAAGGGAAGCGCTACTAAGGTACACAATAGTACATTTTGGTAAAAGGGTCATCAAAAAGAAAGGAGGACCAAGACGCTCTTCATATAATTAATTTAAATGCCTTTATTAGTATGGCATGTTCAATAGAAACAAGGAGTACTCCCCTGACGAAGGCCATGCAGCCGAAACGCGTCGGTTTAAAAAAAAATAACGTTGTTTCTATTAAACAGAAACAGGAAAGGGCACAACTGAATACTGAGGGGGCACTGTTGTGAATGTCTCTCTCTCTGATGTCATGTTGTGCTGCTCTGTCCTGTTGTGAATGTCTCTCTCTGATGTCATGTTGTGCTGCTCTGTTCTGTTGTGAATGTCTCTCTCTGATGTCATGTTGTGCTGCTCTGTCCTGTTGTGAATGTCTCTCTCTGATGTCATGTTGTGCTGCTCTGTCCTGTTGTGAATGTCTCTCTCTGATGTCATGTTGTGCTGCTCTGTTCTGTTGTGAATGTCTCTCTCTGATGTCATGTTGTGCTGCTCTGTCCTGTTGTGAATGTCTCTCTCTCTGATGTCATGTTGTGCTGCTCTGTTCTGTTGTGAATGTCTCTCTCTGATGTCATGTTGTGCTGCTCTGTCCTGTTGTGAATGTCTCTCTCTGATGTCATGTTGTGCTGCTCTGTTCTGTTGTGAATGTCTCTCTCTGATGTCATGTTGTGCTGCTCTGTCCTGTTGTGAATGTCTCTCTCTGATGTCATGTTGTGCTGCTCTGTCCTGTTGTGAATGTCTCTCTCTGATGTCATGTTGTGCTGCTCTGTCCTGTTGTGAATGTCTCTCTCTGATGTCATGTTGTGCTGCTCTGTCCTGTTGTGAATGTCTCTCTCTGATGTCATGTTGTGCTGCTCTGTCCTGTTGTGAATGTCTCTCTCTGATGATGTCATGTTGTGCTGCTCTGTCCTGATGTGTGTTGTCTGCTCTGTCTGATGTCATGTTGTGCTGCTCTGTGTCATGTTGTGAATGCTCTCTCTCTGATGTCATGTTGTGCTGCTCTGTTCTGTTGTGAATGTCTCTCTCTGATGTCATGTTGTGCTGCTCTGTCCTGTTGTGAATGTCTCTCTCTGATGTCATGTTGTGCTGCTCTGTCCTGTTGTGAATGTCTCTCTGTCTGATGTCTCTCTGATGTCATGTTGTGCTGCTCTGTTCTGTTGTGAATGTCTCTCTCTCTGATGTCATGTTGTGCTGCTCTGTCCTGTTGTGAATGTCTCTCTCTGATGTCATGTTGTGCTGCTCTGTTCTGTTGTGAATGTCTCTCTCTCTGATGTCATGTTGTGCTGCTCTGTCCTGTTGTGAATGTCTCTCTCTGATGTCATGTTGTGCTGCTCTGTCCTGTTGTGAATGTCTCTCTCTCTGATGTCATGTTGTGCTGCTCTGTCCTGTTGTGAATGTCTCTCTCTGATGTCATGTTGTGCTGCTCTGTTCTGTTGTGAATGTCTCTCTCTGATGTCATGTTGTGCTGCTCTGTCCTGTTGTGAATGTCTCTCTCTGATGTCATGTTGTGCTGCTCTGTTCTGTTGTGAATGTCTCTCTCTGATGTCATGTTGTGCTGCTCTGTCCTGTTGTGAATGTCTCTCTCTGATGTCATGTTGTGCTGCTCTGTCCTGTTGTGAATGTCTCTCTCTGATGTCATGTTGTGCTGCTCTGTTCTGTTGTGAATGTCTCTCTCTGATGTCATGTTGTGCTGCTCTGTCCTGTTGTGAATGTCTCTCTCTGATGTCATGTTGTGCTGCTCTGTTCTGTTGTGAATGTCTCTCTCTGATGTCATGTTGTGCTGCTCTGTCCTGTTGTGAATGTCTCTCTCTCTGATGTCATGTTGTGTTGTGAATGTCTGATGTCATGTTGTGCTGCTCTGTCTGTTGTGAATGTCTCTCTCTGATGTCATGTTGTGCTGCTCTGTCCTGTTGTGAATGTCTCTCTCTGATGTCATGTTGTGCTGCTCTGTTCTGTTGTGAATGTCTCTCTCTGATGTCATGTTGTGCTGCTCTGTCCTGTTGTGAATGTCTCTCTCTGATGTCATGTTGTGCTGCTCTGTCCTGTTGTGAATGTCTCTCTCTGATGTCATGTTGTGCTGCTCTGTCCTGTTGTGAATGTCTCTCTCTGATGTCATGTTGTGCTGCTCTGTCCTGTTGTGAATGTCTCTCTCTGATGTCATGTTGTGCTGCTCTGTCCTGTTGTGAATGTCTCTCTCTGATGTCATGTTGTGCTGCTCTGTTCTGTTGTGAATGTCTCTCTCTCTGATGTCATGTTGTGCTGCTCTGTCCTGTTGTGAATGTCTCTCTCTGATGTCCTGTTGTGCTGCTCTGTCCTGTTGTGCGAATGTCTGACAACATTGTCGTCATTACTTTACCTAATGTATAACTCACAAGTGATAGGCTAATATTGTCACCCATCAGACTATTCTTGATTTAATATTGTCTTTACATATGCTAAATAATGTGTGAAATGTGTTTTGATTTAAAATGGACCATTATCATGCACACATCTTGAAACAATTACTGTGACTAAACGGTCACATGGAATTTGACTGCCTTCATGACCCCTGACCGCCGTTGTGGCAGTAATACGGTCACCACAACAGCCCTAGTCCCAGGTGTCCCAAACCATTATAAGGCAAGTAATGAAATGGTATGGGGGTTTTAAGGTTAGTGATACACTGTTTAGCTAAGATGGTGTAAAAAAAATAAAAGGGTAAGCAATGACAATGATTACATTTGACATGACTCAGTAGACTTTTCAATATGACCCCACCTGGGATTTGAACTCACAACCTCTGGATTTGGGGTATGCTGAACTTTCTGCTAAAAATCTGTAGAATTTCAGAAGTCCTCTGCACATTTATTACCTATAATTCATCTCTGCACTTAACAAAATAATGCCATCTGCACTGCTAATTTAGTCATCAGTTAATCAGACTATTCTGACTTAATTGACGTATTCCAGCTATTTGTGTCAATGAGCGTGTACTTTTTATTTTCATCTTCTGACTAGACATTTGTCTTCCTTTGTGGATGTTTTTCACGTGTCAGTAAGTTAGACTTTTGAGTGAAGCTTTTCCCACAGTCATCACAGCTAAATGGTTTCTCTCCTGTGTGAATCAGCATATGGCTCTTTAGGTTCCACTTATGAATGAAGCATTTCCCACAGTCTCCACAGCTAAATGGTTTCTCTCCTGTGTGAGTCAGTTTATGGCTCTTTAGGTTCCACTTATGAATGAAGCTTTTCCCACAGTCATCACAGCTAAATGGTTTCTCTCCTGTGTGAGTCAGCATATGGCTCTTTAGGTTCCACTTATGAGTGAAGCTTTTCCCACAGTCATCACAGCTAAATGGTTTCTCTCCTGTGTGAGTCAGCATATGGCTCTTTAGGTTCCACTTATGAGTGAAGCATTTCCCACAGTCTCCACAGCTAAATGATTTCTCTCCTGTGTGAGTCAGCATATGGCTCTTTAGGTTCCACTTATGAGTGAAGCATTTCCCACAGTCTCCACAGCTAAATGGTTTCTCTCCCACTCCTGTGTGAATCAGCATATGGCTCTTTAGGTTCCACTTATGAATGAAGCTTTTCCCACAGTCATCACAGCTAAATGGTTTCTCTCCTGTGTGAGTCAGCATATGGCTCTTTAGGTTCCACTTATGAGTGAAGCATTTCCCACAGTCATCACAGCTAAATGGTTTCTCTCCTGTGTGAGTCAGCATATGGCTCTTTAGGTTCCACTTATGAGTGAAGCATTTCCCACAGTCTCCACAGCTAAATGATTTCTCTCCTGTGTGAATCAGCATATGGCTCTTTAGGTTCCACTTATGAATGAAGCTTTTCCCGCAGTCATCACAGCTAAATGGTTTCTCTCCTGTGTGAGTCAGCATATGGCTCTTTAGGTTCCACTTATGAATGAAGCTTTTCCCACAGTCTCCACAGCTAAATGGTTTCTCTCCCACTCCTGTGTGAATCCTCATGTGCTTGGACAGATATCTTTTGAGTTTGAAGGTCTTTCCACAAACAGGGCAGGTGTTGGGTTTCCCACTGTGACAGAGGCAGACATGGGCCTTCAGTTTACAAATGGAGTCGTAGCGTATTCTGCAGAAGTCATGGCAGTGGTGAGTTTTTATAGACGTGGTGCTGGGTTTGAAACAGTGTTCC
>NW_026282286.1:0-1227 GCF_023373465.1 Oncorhynchus keta | reverse complement strand
GAGTTGCACCCTTCTGAAAAACCTACACTCGAACGTGCCGTCCTTGGCCAGCTCTCCCGCTATCTCTCTCAGAATGACCTTCTTGATCCAAATCAGTCAGGTTTCAAGACTAGTCATTCAACTGAGACTGCTCTTCTCTGTATCACGGAGGCGCTCCGCACTGCTAAAGCTAACTCTCTCTCCTCTGCTCTCATCCTTCTAGACCTATCGGCTGCCTTCGATACTGTGAACCATCAGATCCTCCTCTCCACCTCTCCGAGTTGGGCATCTCCGGCGCGGCCCACGCTTGGATTGCGTCCTACCTGACAGGTCGCTCCTACCAGGTGGCGTGGCGAGAATCTGTCTCCTCACCACGCGCCTCACCACTGGTGTCCCCAGGGCTCTGTTCTAGGCCCTCTCCTATTCTCGCTATACACCAAGTCACTTGGCTCTGTCATAACCTCACATGGTCTCTCCTATCATTGCTATGCAGACGACACACAATTAATCTTCTCCTTTCCCTTCTGATGACCAGGTGGCGACCGCATCTCTGCATGTCTGGCAGACATATCAGTGTGGATGACGGATCACCACCTCAAGCTGAACCTCGGCAAGACGGAGCTGCTCTTCCTCCCGGGAAGGACTGCCCGCTCCATGATCTCGCCATCACGGTTGACAACTCCATTGTGTCCTCCTCCCAGAGCGCTAAGAACCTTGGCGTGATCCTGGACAACACCCTGTCGTTCTCAACTAACATCAAGGCGGTGGCCCGTTCCTGTAGGTTCATGCTCTACAACATCCGCAGAGTACGACCCTGCTCACACAGGAAGCGGCGCAGGTCCTAATCCAGGCACTTGTCATCTCCCCGTCTGGGATTACTGCAACTCGCTGTTGGCTGGGCTCCTGCCTGTGCCATTAAACCCCTACAACTCATCCAGAACGCCGCAGCCCGTCTGGTGTTCAACCTTCCCAAGTTCTCTCACGTCACCCCGCTCCTCCGCTCTCCCACTGGCTTCCAGTTGAAGCCGTATCCGCTACAAGACCATGGTGCTTGCCTACGGAGCTGTGAGGGGAACGGCACCTCAGTACCTCCAGGCTCTGATCAGGCCCTACACCCAAACAAGGGCACTGCGTCATCCACCTCTGGCCTGCTCGCCTCCCTACCACTGAGGAAGTACAGTTCCCGCCAGCCCAGTCAAAACTGTTCGCTGCTCTGGCTCCCCAATGGTGGAACACACTCCTCACGAC